>NC_041353.1:15966032-16154643 GCF_004354835.1 Perca flavescens | reverse complement strand
TAAAGTGATAAAAAGCCATAGTATAGTATGTTGAATAAAGTGATAAAAAGCCATAGTATAGTATGTTGAATAAAGTGATAAAAAAGCCATAGTATAGTATGTCGAATAAAGTGATAAAAAGCCATAGTATAGTATGTCGAAAAAGTATGTTATAGTAAAAAGTGATAAAAAAAGCCATAGTATAGTATGTTGAATAAAGTGATAAAAAAAGCCATAGTATAGTATGTCGAATAAAGTGATAAAAAAAGCCATAGTATAGTATGTTGAATAAAGTGATAAAAAGCCATAGTATAGTATGTTGAATAAAGTGATAAAAAAAAGCCATAGTATAGTATGTCGAATAAAGTGATAAAAAAAAAAGCCATAGTATAGTATGTTGAATAAAGTGATAAAAAAAGCCATAGTATAGTATGTTGAATAAAGTGATAAAAAAGCCATAGTATAGTATGTCGAATAAAGTGATAAAAAGCCATAGTATAGAATAAAAAAAAAAGCCATAGTATAGTATGTCGAATAAAGTGATAAAAAGCCATAGTATAGTATGTCGAAAAAGTGATAAAAAGCCATAGTATAGTATGTTGAATAAAGTGATAAAAAGCCATAGTATAGTATGTTGAATAAAGTGATAAAAAGCCATAGTATAGTATGTTGAAAAAAAGTGATAAAAAAGCCATAGTATAGTATGTTGAATAAAGTGATAAAAAAGCCATAGTATAGTATGTTGAATAAAGTGATAAAAAAAGCCATAGTATAGTATGTTGAATAAAGTGATAAAAAAGCCATAGTATAGTATGTTGAATAAAGTGATAAAAAAGCCATAGTATAGTATGTTGAATAAAGTGATAAAAAGCCATAGTATAACATGTCGAAAAAAGTGATAAAAAGCCATAGTATAGTATGTCGAATAAAGTGATAAAAAGCCATAGTATAGTATGTTGAATAAAGTGATAAAAAGCCATAGTATAGTATGTCGAAAAAGTGATTAAAAAGCCATAGTATAGTATGTCGAATAAAGTGATAAAAAAGCCATAGTATAGTATGTCGAATAAAGTGATAAAAAAGCCATAGTATAGCATGTCCAAAAAAGTGATAAAAAATCTATAGTATAGTATTTCAAATATAGTGATAAAAAAGCCATAGTATAGTATGTTGAATAAAGTGATAATAAAGCCATAGTATAGTATGTCGAAAAAAGCCATAGTATAGTATGTCGAATAAAGTGATAAAAAAAGCCATAGTATAGTATGTCAAATAAAGTGATAAAAAAGCCATAGTATAGTATGTCGAAAAAAGTGATAAAAAAGCCATAGTATAGTATGTCGAATAAAGTGATAAAAAAAGCCATAGTATAGTATGTCGAATAAAGTGATAAAAAAGCCATAGTATAGTATGTTGAATAAAGTGATAAAAAGCCATAGTATAGTATGTTGAATAAAGTGATAAAAAAGCCATAGTATAGTATGTCAATAAAGTGATAAAAAGCCATATAGTATAGTATGTTGAAAAAAAAGTGATAAAAAGCCAAAAAGTATAGTATGTTGAATAAAGTGATAAAAAAGCCATAGTATAGTATGTTGAATAAAGTGATAAAAAGCCATAGTATAGTATGTTGAATAAAGTGATAAAAAGCCATAGTATAGTATGTCGAATAAAGTGATAAAAAAAAAGCCATAGTATAGTATGTCGAATAAAGTGATAAAAAAGCCATAGTATAGTATGTCGAAAAAAGTTATCAAAAAGCTATAGTATATTATCTCAAATATAGTGATAATAAAGCCATAGTATAGTATGTTGAATAAAGTGATAAAAAAGCCATAGTATATGTATGTAAAGTGATAAAAGTGATAGTATAGTAAAATAAAGTGATAAAAAGTATAGTATGTTGAATAAAGTGATAAAAAAAAAGCCATAGTATAGTATGTCGAATAAAGTGATAAAAAAGCCATAGTATAGTATGTTGAATAAAGTGATAAAAAAGCCATAGTATAGTATGTCGAAAAAAGTGATAAAAAAATCTATAGTATAGTATAGTATGTAAAAAAGCCAAAGTATAGTAAAAAAAAGCCATAGTATAGTATGTCGAAAAAAGTGATAAAAAGCCATAGTATAGTATGTTGAATAAAGTGATAAAAAGCCATAGTATAGTATGTCGAATAAAGTGATAAAAAGCCATAGTATAGTATGTTGAATAAAGTGATAAAAAAGCCATAGTATAGTATGTCGAATAAAGTGATAAAAAAGCCATAGTATAGTATGTCGAATAAAGTGATAAAAAAGCCATAGTATAGTATGTTGAATAAAGTGATAAAAAGCCATAGTATAGTATGTCGAATAAAGTGATAAAAAGCCATGATAAAAAAAAAGCCATAGTATAGTATGTCCAAAAAGTGATAAAAAAAGCCATAGTATAGTATGTTGAATAAAGTGATAAAAAGCCATAGTATAGTATGTTGAATAAAGTGATAAAAAGCCATAGTATAGTATGTCGAATAAAGTGATAAAAAAGCCATAGTATAGTATGTCGAATAAAGTGATAAAAAAGCCATAGTATAGTATGTCGAATAAAGTGATAAAAAAGCCATAGTATAGTATGTCGAAAAAGTGATAAAAAGCCATAGTATAGTATGTCGAAAAAGTGATAAAAAGCCATAGTATAGTATGTCGAATAAAGTGATAAAAAGCCATAGTATAGTATGTTGAATAAAGTGATAAAAAAAGCCATAGTATAGTATGTCGAATAAAGTGATAAAAAAGCCATAGTATAGTATGTCGAATAAAGTGATAAAAAGCCATAGTATAGTATGTTGAATAAAGTGATAAAAAGCCATAGTATAGTATGTCGAAAAAAGTGATAAAAAAGTATAGTATAGTATGTCGAATAAAGTGATAAAAAAAGCCATAGTATAGTATGTTGAATAAAGTGATAAAAAGCCATAGTATAGTATGTTGAATAAAGTGATAAAAAAGCCATAGTATAGTATGTCGAATAAAGTGATAAAAAAGCCATAGTATAGTATGTAGAATAAAGTGATAAAAAAATTATAGTATAGTATGTCAAAAAAAGTGATAAAAAAAGCCATAGTATAGTATGTTGAATAAAGTGATAAAAAAAAGCCATAGTATAGTATGTTGAAAAAAAGTGATAAAAAGCCATAGTATAGTATGTCGAATAAAGTGATAAAAAATAGTATAGTATGCCATAAAAAGCCAGTATAGTATGTCGAAAAAGTGATAAAAAGCCATAGTATAGTATGTTGAATAAAGTGATAAAAAAAGCCATAGTATAGTATGTCGAATAAAGTGATAAAAAGCCATAGTATAGTATGTTGAATAAAGTGATAAAAAAAATCCATAGTATAGTATGTCAAATAAAGTGATAAAAAGCCATAGTATAGTATGTTGAATATGTCAAAAAGTGATAAAAAAAGCCATAGTATAGTATGTCGAAAAAGTGATAAAAAGCCATAGTATAGTATGTTGAATAAAGTGATAAAAAGCCATAGTATAGTATAGTATGTTGATAAAAAATAGTATAAAAAGATAAAAAGCCATAGTATAGTATGTTGAATAAAGTGATAAAAGCCATAGTATAGTATGTCGAATAAAGTGATAAAAAAAGCCATAGTATAGTATGTTGAATAAAGTGATAAAAAAGCCATAGTATAGTATGTTGAATAAAGTGATAAAAAAGCCATAGTATAGTATGTCGAATAAAGATAAAAAAATAGTATAGTATAGTATGTTGAAAGTGATAAAAAAGCCATAGTATAGCATGTCCAAAAAAGTGATAAAAAAGCCATAGTATAGTATGTTGAATAAAGTGATAAAAAAAGCCATAGTATAGTATGTTGAATAAAGTGATAAAAAGCCATAGTATAGTATGTCGAAAAAGTGATAAAAAGCCATAGTATAGTATGTCGAATAAAGTGATAAAAAAGCCATAGTATAGTATGTCGAATAAAGTGATAAAAAAGCCATAGTATAGTATGTTGAATAAAGTGATAAAAAGCCATAGTATAGTATGTCGAATAAAGTGATAAAAAGCCATAGTATAGTATGTCGAATAAAGTGATAAAAAAGCCATAGTATAGTATGTTGAAAAAAGTGATAAAAAAACCATAGTATAGTATGTTGAATAAAGTGATAAAAAAAAAGCCATAGTATAGTATGTCGAATAAAGTGATAAAAAAAAGCCATAGTATAGTATGTTGAATAAAGTGATAAAAAAAAGCCATAGTATAGTATGTCGAATAAAGTGATAAAAAGCCATAGTATAGTATGTCGAATAAAGTGATAAAAAAAGCCATAGTATAGTATGTCGAAAAAAGTGATAAAAAGCCATAGTATAGTATGTCAAATAAAGTGATAAAAAAGCCATAGTATAGTATGTTGAAAAAAGTGATAAAAAAGCCATAGTATAGTATGTCAAAGTATAAAAAAAAGCCATAGTATAGCATGTCCAAAAAAGTGATAAAAAAGCCATAGTATAGTATGTCGAATAAAGTGATAAAAAAGCCATAGTATAGTATGTTGAATAAAGTGATAAAAAAAGCCATAGTATAGTATGTCGAATAAAGTGATAAAAAGCCATAGTATAGTATGTCGAATAAAGTGATAAAAAAGCCATAGTATAGTATGTCGAATAAAGTGATAAAAAAAGCCATAGTATAGCATGTCCAAAAAAGTGATAAAAAAAGCCATAGTATAGTATGTTGAATAAAGTGATAAAAAAGCCATAGTATAGTATGTTGAAAAAAGTGATAAAAAAGCCATAAAAAGCCATATAGTATGTTGTTGAATAAAGTGATAAAAAGCCATAGTATAGTATGTCGAATAAAGTGATAAAAAAAGCCATAGTATAGTATGTCAAAAAGTGATAAAAAAAGCCATAGTATAGTATGTTGAAAAAAGTGATAAAAAAAGCCATAGTATAGTATGTTGAATAAAGTGATAAAAAGCCATAGTATAGTATGTTGAATAAAGTGATAAAAAAGCCATAGTATAGTATGTCGAATAAAGTGATAAAAAGCCATAGTATAGTATGTTGAAAAAGTGATAAAAAAGCCATAGTATAGTATGTTGAAAAAGTGATAAAAAGCCATAGTATAGATGTTGAAAAGTGATAGTATAGTATAGTGTCGAAAAAAAGTGATAAAAAAGCCATAGTATAGTATAGTATGAAAAAGTGATAAAAAAAAGCATAGTATAGTATGTCGAATAAAGTGATAGTATAGTATGTCGAATAATAAAGCCATAGTATAGTATGTTGAATAAAGTGATAAAAAGCCATAGTATAGTATGTTGAATAAAGTGATAAAAAAGCCATAGTATAGTATGTTGAAAAAAGCCATAGTATAGTATGTCGAATAAAGTGATAAAAAAGCCATAGTATAGTATGTCGAATAAAGTGATAAAAAAAGCCATAGTATAGTATGTCGAATAAAGTGATAAAAAGCCATAGTATAGTATGTTGAAAAAAGCCATAGTATAGTATGTCGAATAAAGTGATAAAAAGCCATAGTATAGTATGTTGAATAAAATAAAAGATAAAAAAAAAGCCATAGTATAGTATGTCGAAAAAAGTGATAAAAAGCCATAGTATAGTATGTCGAATAAAGTGATAAAAAAAAGCCATAGTATAGTATGTCGAAAAAAGTGATAAAAAAGCCATAGTATAGTATGTTGAATAAAGTGATAAAAAGCCATAGTATAGTATGTCGAAAAAAGTGATAAAAAGCCATAGTATAGTATGTCGAATAAAGTGATAAAAAGCCATAGTATAGTATGTCGAAAAAAGTGATAAAAAGCCATAGTATAGTATGTCGAAAAAAATGATAAAAAAGCCAAAGTATAGTATGTTGAAAAAGTGATATAAAAAGCCATAGTATAGTATGTTGAATAAAGTGATAAAAAAATCTATAGTATAGTATGTCGAATAAAGTGATAAAAAAGCCATAGTATAGTATGTTGAATAAAGTGATAAAAAAGCCATAGTATAGTATGTCGAATAAAGTGATAAAAAAAGCCATAGTATAGTATGTCGAATAAAGTGATAAAAAGCCATAGTATAGTATGTCGAATAAAGTGATAAAAAAGCCATAGTATAGTATGTTGAATAAAGTGATAAAAAAGCCATAGTATAGTATGTTGAATAAAGTGATAAAAAAGCCATAGTATAGTATGTCGAATAAAGTGATAAAAAGCCATAGTATAGTATGTCGAATAAAGTGATAAAAAAAGCCATAGTATAGTATGTTGAATAAAGTGATAAAAAAGCCATAGTATAGTATGTCGAATAAAGTGATAAAAAGCCATAGTATAGTATGTTGAATAAAGTGATAAAAAGCCATAGTATAGTATGTCGAATAAAGTGATAAAAAAAAGCCATAGTATAGTATGTCGAATAAAGTGATAAAAAGCCATAAGTATAGTATGTCGAAAAGTGATAAAAAGCCATAGTATAGTATGTCGATAAAGTGATAAAAAGCCATAGTATAGTATGTCGAAAAAAGTGATAAAAAAAAAGCCATAGTATAGTATGTTGAATAAAGTGATAAAAAGCCATAGTATAGTATGTCGAATAAAGTGATAAAAAGCCATAGTATAGTATGTTGAATAAAGGGATAAAAAGCCATAGTATAGTATGTCGAATAAAGTGATAAAAAAGCCATAGTATAGTATGTTCAAATGATAAAAAGCCATAGTATAAAAAAGCCATAAAGTATAGTAGTATGTTGAATAAAGTGATAAAAAAGCCATAGTATAGTATGTATAAAGTGATAAAAAGCCATAGTATAGTATGTTGATAAAGTGATAAAAAGCCATAGTATAGTATGTTGAATAAAGTGATAAAAAGCCATAGTATAGTATGTCAAATAAAGTGATAAAAAGCCATAGTATAGTATGTTGAATAAAGTGATAAAAAGCCATAGTATAGTATGTCGAAAAAGTGATAAAAAGCCATAGTATAGTATGTCGAATAAAGTGATAAAAAAGCCATAGTATAGTATGTTGAATAAAGTGATAAAAAAGCCATAGTATAGTATGTTGAAAAAGTGATAAAAAAATAGTATAGTAATAAAGTATAAAAGTATATAGTATGTCGAATAAAGTGATAAAAAAGCCATAGTATAGTAAAAGCCATAGTATAGTATGTTGAAAAAGTGATAAAAAAGCCATAGTATAGTATGTTGAATAAAGTGATAAAAAAGCCATAGTATAGTATGTCGAATAAAGTGATAAAAAAGCCATAGTATAGTATGTCGAATAAAGTGATAAAAAGCCATAGTATAGTATGTTGAATAAAGTGATAAAAGCCATAGTATAGTATGTTGAATAAAGTGATAAAAAAAGCCATAGTATAGTATGTCGAATAAAGTGATAAAAAAGCCATAGTATAGTATGTCAAATAAAGTGATAAAAAAGCCATAGTATAGTATGTTGAATAAAGTGATAAAAAGCCATAGTATAGTATGTCGAAAAAAGTGATAAAAAGCCATAGTATAGTATGTCAAATAAAGTGATAAAAAGCCATAGTATAGTATGTTGAATAAAGTGATAAAAAGCCATAGTATAGTATGTTGAATAAAGTGATAAAAAAGCCATAGTATAGTATGTCGAATAAAGTGATAAAAAGCCATAGTATAGTATGTCAAATAAAGTGATAAAAAGCCATAGTATAGTATGTCGAAAAAGTGATAAAAAAGCCATAGTATAGTATGTCGAAAAGTATAAAAAAAGCCATAGTATAGTATGTCGAATAAAGTGATAAAAAGCCATAGTATAGTATGTTGAAAGTGATAAAAAAGCCATAGTATAGTATGTTGAAAAAGCCAAGCCATATATATGTGTTGAATAAAGTGATAAAAAAGCCATAGTATAGTATGTTGAAAAAGTGATAAAAAGCCATAGTATAGTATGTTGAATAAAGTGATAAAAAAAGCCATAGTATAGTATGTTGAATAAAGTGATAAAAAAGCCATAGTATAGTATGTTGAATAAAGTGATAAAAAAGCCATAGTATAGTATGTCAAATAAAGTGATAAAAAAAGCCATAGTATAGTATGTCGAATAAAGTGATAAAAAAGCCATAGTAGTATGTTGAAAGCCATAGTATAGTATGTCGAATAAAGTGATAAAAAAGCCATAGTATAGTATGTTGAATGAAGTGATAAAAAAGTATGTCGAAAAAAGTGATCAAAAAGCCATAGTATATTATCTCAAATATAGTGATAAAAAAGCCATAGTATAGTATGTCGAATAAAGTGATAAAAAAAGCATAGTATAGTATGTTAATAAAGTGAAAAAAGTGAGTATAAAAAAGCCATAGTATAGTATGTCGAAAAAAAGTGATAAAAAGCCATAGTATAGTATGTCAAATAAAGTGATAAAAAAAGCCATAGTATAGTATGTTGAAAAAAGTGATAAAAAGCCATAGTATAGTATGTCGAATAAAGTGATAAAAAGCCATAGTATAGTATGTCGAATAAAGTGATAAAAAAAAGCCATAGTATAGTATGTCGAAAAAGTGATAAAAAAGCCATAGTATAGTATGTTGAATATAGTGATAATAAAGCCATAGTATAGTATGTTGAAAAAAGTGATAAAAAGCCATAGTATAGTATGTCGAATAAAGTGATAAAAAAGCCATAGTATAGTATGTCGAATAAAGTGATAAAAAAGCCATAGTATAGTATGTCGAAAAAAGTGATTAAAAAGCCATAGTATAGTATGTCGAATAAAGTGATAAAAAAGCCATAGTATAGTATGTCGAATAAAGTGATAAAAAAGCCATAGTATAGTATGTCCAAAAAAGTGATAAAAAATCTATAGTATTTCAAATATAGTGATAATAAATCCATAGTATAAAAAGCCATAGTATAGTATGTCAAATAAAGTGATAAAAAAGCCATAGTATAGTATGTTGAATAAAGTGATAAAAAAGCCATAGTATAGTATGTTGAAAAAGTGATAAAAAATACCATAGTATAGCTTTTAGAAAACTAAAATGATAAAAAGCCAATAGTATAGTATGTCCAAAAAAGTGATAAAAATATGAGCCAGGAGCTGATTGTTCTGTTGGGGGACAAACATGGAGGACTTGCTAAGCACAGGAGCAACAGCAGAGACAGGCAGACACCAGCTGAGCCAAATAGTGGACCATGTTGCCCTAAAGAAGAGCTCAGCAGGGCAAGAACTTCTTTTGCAGAGTCGTCCGATCATTAAGGTAAAACGGACTAGCTGCAGTAATAGAATTCTTGACTTTTGGGACTTCTCTTGCTATATTTAACAACCACATGGCAGTTTCATGCAGGTTACACCATTAACACACACTACTAGTTTCACCTTCTGTTTGCATTGTAGTCACCCAGCTTTGTTCCTGCTGCCATGTCCGAGGATCGGTTTTAGGCCCTTCAACACACTGACAGCAAAAATACACAACAAGCAAGAGGTTCACACTCCTCATTAACAGTTACTCACAACTTTTGCTGCTCATTGATTCGGGACTGGAGTACATTGATCTGGAAGTCAAGCCACATTCATTTTAGACAGGCGCCCTCAGGACAGCCTTGCATAATACATACCTGTTCAGCTTTCATATTCTGTGCCTTTTTCAGGGCTCTAGGCTATGTACCATCAATTTGCAGTGTTTGTCATTATCATTTTATCCCATGCGCTAAATTAACATAGTATATAAAATCAGGTTAAGTAGTAAATATATTGTAGGTAGTCTGTGGCTTTAGAGCCACATCATAGGATTTTCTTTTAATAAAACACATTACAGCCTAGAATTTGAAAAGAAGAGTTATACCCCTCTCATGTCAGCCTGTTAAATATGTAGCTGGTGCCAGCAGCCCATTAGTTTAGCTTACAGGAAACAGCGATACTATTTTTTTCTTCCCGATACTGATTCTGATACCTGAACTTGCGTATCGGCCGATACCGTGTACCGATACAATACCAGTGTGTCATGTATTTTATCATGTTTTAACAACTGTATACTACTATCCCTGTATGGATGTGACATTGAGGCAAAGTACTTACCTCATATTTCTGTCTCTTCAGTTTCTCGGTGAGGTCAAACTTCTCAGCCTCCAGCGTCATCAGCCACTGCCACAACTCATTGGACTTCTCCCTTTAGAGCAAAAACCAGAGTGTTTCAGAAACAGAAAACTAAAAAGGCCATAAAAAAAACTGTAAAACTCTAAAAATTATACAGAGAATGGTTAAGTAGATGGCAGTTTATCAACAAACAAATCTCCTGCATCAGGCCGTAGATGTGGATATTAGCCTGTCTACAGAACTGTGAACAGTGACTGCTAGTAAAAACATAGTATCCTTACTTCACTTTGTCCTCAGGGAGATGGTCGATGTTGAGAGGCTTCCTTCTGTCAGCCAGGATCTTCTTTTTCTTCTCTCTCTCAGTCTGCTTCTTGGCTCCCTTCTTTCCTTCTTGCTGGATAATCCAAGTGGAAGTGTTGAATGAATACAAAAAAGAAAATATCAAAGAGGCCACAAAGTCTGTCCTATTATAACAGTCTTTGTCTTCTGTCATTTATCTCAGCGAGGGTTGTTTACATGTCATTGACTCTGCGAAACAGTTTTCCTGTGTATCAATGTGTGATGACTGACCCTCTGTTGGACACCACCATACTGCTGAGTGATGTTTGTCAGAGCCTTCTTCTTCTTGGCATCATCATCCTGCTTCTTACGTGCCTCCTCCATCTCCTTCCTCTCCTTTTCTTCCTGTACCGATTGCACATGATGGTTACGCGTGACAATGAAACAAAATGGTGACGCTAAAGTTGAAGGTAAACAAAACAATGAGCTAAAATGTGCTACTAAGATCAGTAGAGCTGATGGGAGATGCAGAGTTGGTTGATAGTTCCCTGTAGGTACATAACTATGAGCGACTCCACTCAAATTACATCATTTGACCCATTGTTATTATAGCAGCTTTAAAGAAAAGTATGCTGAATTATTTGCCACAGACGACACGAAGAAATTAGTCCCCCAAAGGCTAAGACTTCAAGCTGATCAAAATCTATGTCATCTGAGCTGGCAATTGTGTAATATGACATCAGTAAACTGCACCAAGTACACTCATACTGTAAAGCACCATGGGCCAGTATTTATATACAGTACTGTGCAAAAGCTTTAGGCAGGTATGAAAAAATGCTGTAAACTAAGAATGCTTTCAAAAATGGAAGTGTTAATAGTTTATTTTCAACAATTAACAAAATGCAGAGAATGAACAGAAGAGAAATCTAAATCAAATCAATATTTGGTGTGACCACCCTTTGCCTTCAAGACAGCATCAATTCTTCTAGGTACACTTGCACACAGTTTTTGAAGGAACTCAGCAGGTAGGTTGTTCCAAACATCTTGGAGAACTAACCACAGATCGTCTGTGGATGTAGGCTTCCTCAAATCCTTCTGTCTCTTCATGTTATCCCAGACACTTGTTTCAATGTCGGAGGTATGGCTTTTTGGCTGCAACTCTTCCATGAAGACCACTTCTGGCCAGACTTCTCCGGACAATAGATGGGTGTACCTGGGTCCCACTGGTTTCTGCCAGTTCTGAGCTGATAGCACTGCTATCGATCACTGCGATTTCGAAGGGAAATAAGCTTGATGATTTTTCATAGTTTCCTTGGCCGACCACTGCGTCTACAACCCTCAACGTTCCCTGACTGTTTGCAAGTCTACCAATAAGAATTGATGCTGTATTGAAGGCAAAGGGTACTAACACCAAATATTGATGTGATTTAGAGGTTTTTTTGGTCACTCATTTTGCATTTTGTACATTGATAAAAATAAACAATCATTATTTAAATCTTTTAAAGCATTCTTAGTTTACAGCATTTTTTACACACCTGCCTAAGACTTTTGCACAGTACTGTATGTCAAAGCAGAAATGGCAAAGAGAGAAAAGAACAAGGAAAGAGTATTGGCTCTCTGTTGTTTAAGAATGTATATTCATCAGGGAAGATTCCACAGCAGGCCTGACATCTTAATTGTATTAAGGAAGCAAGGTGAAACTAGAGAGTCAGTCAGTTATTTGTTACAGGAAATTCTTTAATTATTATATGTGGGGTCATGTCCTGAAACAGATGTGATGAGCAGACTCACAACAACACGAGCCTGCCTCTCCTTCTCCTGCTCAGAACGGATCCTCTGCTGTTCAGCCCTCTCAGTGCGACGCTTCTCCTGCACACACACACACACACACACAAATTGTTTGCTGGGTGGTGCAACACTCCTGATCTGGCACGCTTTCCTGAAAGACTTACAATCCTGTTAACAAGAGCAATGAGCTCCTCCTCGTCCTTCTTCCTCTGAATGAAGTGGGCCTCGATCAGAGACGTGAGCTCGGTCAGATCCTTCTCCTGACGCTTCCTGTGGATATCCTGCAGTTAAAGACACACATTGTTTGTATTAACATACTTATGAGGACCTTCAGTGGCTGCATTTTCAGTCAGCACAATACAATGACAAAACGCAAACACCTCCACAGACAAATTATTACAAGTAATTGTGCTTATATTTCGAATCAATCACTTACATCAAAGTCAACTTTGTCCCCATCGGGTATCTTCGGCACAGCTATAACCGGAACAAATGCCCTAAAATAACATATATGGTTTAGAATAAGAACTTTAAATGACAAGTTAACCACTAGTTGGTTGATGTATACAGATTAAAAATTACTTGACAAAATACTTACTTTGGTTTGGGTTTGGAGTCATCTATTATAATAAAGAAAGGATAATCAGTTACAATCAAACTCGTTTATATTTTTAAGTTATAATAAGTTATATTTGTTTTATACGTTTAGTTTTTCCAGACTAAAATATGAATCTTAACAGCATCAATATATTTGTAGTTTAAAATTCACTACTGATATGTCAAACAGTTTGATCTTCAGTAGATTAAAATGACAGTGTTCACGCACTCAACACACACACACACACACACACACACACACACACACACACACACCAAACAAAAGTACTAGAACAAGAAATCTTGCTAAATTCTGTTCATACCAGTAAGTTAATAATCCCTTTTGTTATAAAAAAACATATGAACTGTCTGAATCCTGTGTTGTACAGTGCTGTTTTCCAGACATCCGGACATAGGGACATGTTAGTGCATCAGCTGGCAGAGATAGGTTTATGTTTATTTATTATTTGGAAATACTCTATCACTCAGGTAAGATATGTACTTCATATATTTTGACATAAAAAACTTTTTTTGCCTGTCTGAAGGAGAAATAGAAAGTCAAAACAGTTTCTGTATGCCTTGTCATATTGGGTTGTTGCAAGTACTCGAGGGGTTCAAGCCATGAAAGCTTAGCTTTACTTTCAGACAATGAAGGCATATCTTTTGCAAAAGTGTGTTATCAGAATAAATATTGAGGCGTAAGGGAAAATATTACACCACATTTGAATTCATCCGTAACAGGGAATTAAAAGGATTGAAAGTTTCTATTACTATTTCCCACATATATCTCAGAACTAAGGTCTTCTTGCCCCAGCTAAATGACTGTCAAACATGCTGGGATGCACAAATCAGAACAATATAGTGTTATTTAGTCACACCATGCATGCAAGTTTAAACAGAGAGACTTTGCTTCACCTTCTTCTGCAGGCTCTTTGTGAAAGTAAGGTGAACAGGCAGTTGATTAGCGGCAGTGATCGTAATCAATGCAAGAAATGGAGAAAAGCTAATCAGTAAATGTTCATGACATGGCTTAGTCACAATGAGTCACCTAATGATTCAGCAAAATACACTGAAGTTAAAAAAGATAAGAGATGGCTTAGTTTAAAACAAAATTAGCTTGACTCATCTTTGTATACAATATATTTGTGGGCGCTGGACCATCGAACAGAACACTTAAGCCATTGAAAAATATATAATTGTATATATTATATTAGAATAGAACATAAAAGTAGAAAAAGGTACTTACCTTCTGCCGTAGGAGGTTCTAAGGTGGAGTGAAATAATGAAAATATAATTAAATGTGTCACATTGTCAAACAATGTTTACAATTGTCCGGGGAAATGCTGAAACTATTATATGACAACCTTTCGTTGCACTCATAAAATAAGCAAGACATGCACAGTACATATGATTTGATAAAAAAAAAAAAATGAGGTCTTAATTTGCAGATCATTAACTGAAATGTTTCAGTCATGTTAAAACTCTAAAATGTCAACATTCTGTCAGTAAATGCATGAAAACAGCTACGATCTAAACAATAATCAGTGCTCAGTTTTACTTGCATGCAAACAATTATTTTGTCTGAGTAGAGAATTTTACAAATTCATTATGAAATGAATTCATCAAATACTAACTCAGCAAGCGGCTCCTTGCCTGCTGAACATATTAGTGATTAGTGAACAAAGAAAAACTAATATTGATATTAGGTAAATTAATAGTGCAGAAGTAAATGAGGTGAAAAGAAATTCTACTGCAGTGTGCAGGTGGAAAGCAAAGGAGTGTATACCGAGTCAGTGTGTTATTAATATAAAATATGTATATATGTAATATTTATGATGGCACAAGCCATACTATGAGCAGTACTGATTACTACGCAAACAACTAGTATAATATCAAGTGAAACATTCAATCTTAGCTTTTTTTTCTATGTAAATACATTATGCTTTGTAAAAACAGGGATGGAATTATAATGGCGCATAATATTTAAAGAGGAGAATTACCTTCAACTTGAGGTGCAGGTTTTTCCACTTCAACCTCAACTTTGACATCCATATCTATATAACAAGAATTATTGAAGGCAGATTTTGTTATTGTTGGACAAAAAACATGACATGACTAAAGAAGACATGGTACCACACACACACACACACACACACACACACACACACACACACACACACACACACACACACACACACACACACACACACACACACACACACACACACACACACACACACACACACACACACACACACACACACACACACACACACACACACACACACACACACACACACACACAAATATTTATGGACAAAAATAAGTCATACAAACCTTCTTTCAGCATCTCCATGACTGAGTGAACAAGATTAGTGGATCAATGAGACAGAGGTAAACAGCTTGAGGCTGGGATTTGGTCAAACTCTGAGCACTGTGATATTATCTCTTGGGATGAACTGAAACCAATGCTGATCGCTGACATTCTGACCAAAGCTAAAGTGATCTTGGTTCACAGCCAGAGCCTGTGAACCGTTTGTAACGTGTCAGAAATCAAAGCAAAAATCTAAACACATAACAGGAACAAACATACTTTCGGTTTCCTTTGTCATATAAATTATTTTGTATCACCACTGCTAATCAGTGGTGTAAGAAGTACTCTGATCCTTTACTTAAGTAAAAGTACCAATACAGCAGTAGTAAAAGTCAAGATCCTACTTAATTAAAGTCCAGAAGTATTATCAGCTAAATGTCCCATGATAAATCTGAGGGGTTGGGAGATGATTAATGGAAAACAAAACAAAAGGTCTGCTACACAAATTGAAATTTGTATTGATTTATTTGGACTGTAATCTTTGCTTTTTGTGCAAAATGATTTTTAAGTAAGGAGAATTACTTTTTATAAGTAGAGAATTATAAGTACCTTACTAAATCTTGAACAGTTATTTAGTCAAACTATCTGAGAAGTTTATAGGTAAACCAGTATCAGAAAAGGATAAATTGCAAAGTAACAATTGAAAAGGAATTTGCCTTGGTGGATGGTGCATAATAAAAGGAAATAAACAATAAATGTAAAACAAACAATATCATAAATAAACAATATGTACGGTATAACTGTTTAACAATAATAAAAGAAGGTTGTATGGCTGTATGGTTTAGGGCAGAAAATCTCTTTTGCTAGCAACTCCTAGACAAAGAACCAATGTTACCCTATCATCTTTAAAAAGGAATAGTTTGGCATTTTGGGAAATTCACTTATTCTCTTGTCAAGAGTTAGATGGATACCACTTTCATGTCTTCTCATCTTCCTTTAACACTGTATTGTTAGAAACTAAAGCTGTCAAATATACTGTAGATATATTTCCCTCTGAAATGTAGTGAAGTAAAAATATAAACATTAAAATGGAAATACTCAAACAAACAATCTAATTTAACTTGATAGTCACTTTTCACCACTGATGCTGAATATAGGTTTTTATGGAATATCACAATGCTTTTGACCAAATACTGGCATGCATTATAACACGAAGAAAAAAAAATAAAACGCAATATATGTATTTTAAATCATATATACAATTTGATCAGAATGAGTAAAATTTTGACTTGGCAGCCACTTTAGAAAACCTTTCATGCAACATTTGTCAGTACAGAATTATATACATGAATCAAACATTGCCGTGCTAAAAATGGAATGGAGATAATTCAGATAATTAGACAGAACAGTGTTGGCAAATAAAGTGTTAACATTCAAACAGAGAAACACACACACACACACACACACACACACACACACACACACACACACACACACACACACACACACACACACACACACACACACACACACACACACACACACACACACACACACACACCTATTAATTCACTACATTTCTATGGAAAACATGTCCGCCTCCATCAAAAATCTAACCACAGAAACCAACTTTGTTTGGTCACCACTTATTAACTCCTTGTAGTCCAGACCCTGGGTACACACTTACCCAACCAAACCTCACTTCACGTACACCACCACAACGTATCTTACAGTTAATTTGATAAAATAAATTAGCCTCCCACACCTTCACTTTCCTGTCTTAATGTCTGTACATTCCGATTGTTTTACTCTTGATATATTGTACCAATTAGAAAAAGAAACAGACTATCACTGACAGGAGCAGGCAGACACACCGGAAACACACGCATGACGATACACACATGAAGCCATGCAGGAGCCTTTACCTTCCTCTTGCTGGGTTTCTTCCTCTGTGCAGACATAATAAGGTCAGCTACGTCTAGCAACAGAAGCTTGAAAGTGACATTTTGCTTTCAAAAACACAGTGAATGCTCTCAAACCCTTACTTGCCTTCCTCACTGAAAAAGAGAAGAAGTGAAGATGAGAACTTTTGGATCAATCGATCAAAATCACCTCAGATCTGTCTGTTGATTTAACTTAAGACGCTACTAAAATGCAATAAAGGTACTCACATCTCCTCGACAACTTCTTCTTCTTGAGACATCTCGGATTCCAATTACCTGCCTCAAAGAGGAAAGCAGACAATGTATCAACACATCATGAATCACCATCTTGGTTCACCACACAGACGATAACATGCGTTTTAAATGGATTTCCTTGTTTTGAGATAATAAAAGGAGTTTTAATGCAGCTGTCGAACTGACACACACACAGACACGCCAGGCTTAATTCTCTTGGGCTCAATATAATAAGGGCTGGTTATATAGGTTTTTCTTGCTCTGATTTGTGTAGTCTTCTTCATATTTTGTCTTATCGACTCTAATGTTTTTACAAGCCCTTGCGATTTATTTCGGACAGATGGTTTGTATCTCTCTACTCCTTTCAATGCTTTTGTCATATGTACAAACAACTAAACCAAAACCTACTACAAAAAAAGTAGAAAAGAAACCTTGGCTACATGCTGAGAGATTGGAGCAATTGTAGAATTTGAAATGATTCCACCATGGGCACTGAAAGCAGAGGCGCAGGGCTTTAAACAGCTCCAGGCCTAAATCCTCAGCCATTTCCTCTTGGCAATGATCAAGGCTGCAGGCAGCCGACTGGAGTCTGAACAGCACTGAAACTACCAGCACGAGTCCTTCAGGGACATCTGAAGCTACGCATATCATATTGGCTCAGATATGTACACTCGAACAATTTTCCTGGTGCTTAGAAGGCTTTGAAGTGGTACGCTGTGAGAAATGTCCATCAAAACAAGTGTGATTTTATACGATATTCATGTTGTCAATGCTTATACTTTCAGAAGCGAAACAATTTGATCTGATTGCAGTTTCAAACCCTTATCTCTCTAAAAGGCCATGCCATCAATTTTACACATGAAGATCAGTTTACTTGTCATGAGGAGTCTTACTCAACCTTTGAAAACAATTGTAAAATGGCTCTGGAGGAGCTTTCTCAATTCGGGGGAAAAAAAAGAACCCTGATGATGTCTAATACAAGATCCTAGTGACTTGCATTATGGGAAATGCAAGAACCATCGTTTTTGGAGCTTGATCCATACTCTAGACTAAAAGTCAGGATATCTGCTCTGTTTTGGACCAATCTCAATATTGTGGGAAATTGGCAGGAAGTCTCTGTTCCTACCTAAGAAAAAGTCCAGCACCTAAACCCTGTAAAACCATCCCTTGTTATTTTAAAATTTCAATTTGTTCAGATTGAACAAACAATATATAACATGTTATTTAGTGAGCTTTAGAGTTGCTGGTAGGCAGATTTTTGTTACCTTTGGACAGAGCCTTGCTAGCAGTTTCTGCCTGTTGAGAGTCTTTTTGCTAAGCTAGTCACGTATTCCTGATTATACTTTCATATTCAGACAGACAGACACAAGAGTGGCATTCATCTTCTCATCAAACTCTGCGCAAGAAAGCGAATGAGCAAATTTCCCAAATTGTCAAACTATTCCTTTAATCTGCTTCTCAGAAGTAGGTTCATATGCATTTCATACAGAATCTTTCCCATTATAACTCCTGATCTTAATTTTTTTTTAGCCTCTACTTTAAAAAGCAACAACATTAGGGTGTTTGGGATCAAGGTTAAAGTTACAGAAATGGATTTAATAAGGCTTTGGTATCCCCTATAAATAAATACATCATATCAATTACATGTTAGAACAACACTTGGACCCTGTTTTTTTCCATAAGCTTATAAATCACAAGATCATAAAAACCGGTGTCACTCGGCTGAACATTGGGGGAGAGCGAGGGTCTATTTTTAAGAATAATAAAGTGTGCTTTTGAACAGGTGTGGAGCTTATCCTCCAGACAATGGGTTTGGCTCACCTCACCGTACTCACAGTAAATCAATGAGTACCCATATTCAGATGGGCTATTTTTGTCGTCAGCTGCTGGTCAGGGAACATTTGTATAACAATGAATAGGTCTCAGGAGTCTGTCTTCTTGCTTTTTAAACATTCCTACTCATTAAAACAAGTTTATTCCAGATTTTTTATAATATTTTGATACAATATACATGTTGAATGGGTGATGTTGGGACGAAGAAAACATCCCAGTTCCACCTTCCCTCCTGCTTGGCTACGGTCCTGTCCCCCCCCCTCCTCAGTCATTTCAAAGGGACAGCTGCACATTCAATCTCTGCACGATATATATTTACACTTTCACTGTATGTGGTTACTGTTCAAAGTCATGCTTCTGTTTAAATTCTGTTACATGCATACTCAAATTCAAACATTGCGGTGCCTGGAGTCCCTGTGTGGTTTTTACTTTTGTCATTAGATTGAGCAGCTGACGTCAAAAGGATGAGGAAAGAGAAATGTGAAGAGGAGAAAGTACGAGGAAAGACAAAAAAACTGAGAAATAGAAGAAGACCATCTGGTTGAAAAAAAAGCTTCGACTGGAAACCCAGAAAGAATTCACAGTGTATGAGGGTTGCAATGGCTGGGGTATTAAATGTGTATTTGCTTAAATGCATGCGGTCAGTCCCCGTCTGGCTGGAACTGTGAAATAACACACAGTCTGACAGCAGCAGGAATGTTGAGGGTGCTGGTTTCGGCATTAGGCAGCATTAAGTCGAAGCCCACAGCATGCTGCTGTACCAACACAGCAGTCTCAGGGGCGAGCTTAGCACCTTCTTCACCAGCATGTGCACTGCTCAGATCAGAACACATCAAAGAAAAGCCATCATAAAAGCTTTAAGAGTCTACTTGTGCAACGTCTGAGCATATTTAATTCAGCATTCATGACTTTGTATGAGTAACAGCTAGCTGATAGATCATGCTGAGGCGGTTTATTTATTTCAGTCACCAGAATTCACTGTAAATTGATCAACTTTTAAGTTTAATTAAAAATTCTAAAATATGAACTGTACTTGAATGCCAATTAAAATACAATGCAACATTTAACTGACCTGTTTGCTGCCATGCACCCAGAGGTCATGCTCTGATCTTACCTCCTGTATAATCCTGAGGAAGAGATGGGATTAGCAACAAATTCAGATATGATCCTTTCACATCCAGACAGAGACAAGTTCAATCATCCTACCCCAACCGAAAAGCACACTTGATTTGGCCCTGCCCATCATGTGCCCATATGTCTTGTCTATGACTGTCAGTTCTATTGTTGGAGGCAGAAGATGAGTTACACCTGGAGAGGAATGCTGCCTTCAAGTGCTCCTCGTAATCGGTTACATTCAAGGCCAGAAATTGGAAATACAACTAGTTCCACCAATGGATGCATTATATTAATGGTTCCACCTCAAAGTATTATTTGGCTGGAGATAAAAACATCTTTTCAGTCTTTTCATTGTTGTTACTTTGGAGAACTGACACGGCATGTAGCTGCTTTGTGCTGAGATCCGAATATAGTACAGTATAAGGCAAGCCAACAGCTTGGTGAAGATTGTTTTGTTAATTTTAACAGTGCTTTTAACACTATTCAGCCCCCATCTGCTGGTGGGCAAACCGATAGATCTTGGGGTTAAGCCAAGGTTTATTTTGTGGATTAATGATTTTCTGCTGAAGCGAATCCAGCAGGCTAGTCGTAAAAGCCCGTTCTCTGTACCCAACTAACACGCACACTTTTCTGGCTTAGAAGTATGGTAGGAACCGCTAAAAAGACAACAACCTCGCTGTCCTCTCCACCCGACATACAGACACACTTCCTCTGTTTAGAATTATCCGACTGAACACACTTTATTGATTTAGAATTACGGCCAAAATCACTAAACACACTGCAAACTCAAGATCCTCTCTTCCCGATTTCCAGCCCCCCTCTCTTGGCTTAAAATAACCCATCGTTGTCGCCTACAGCCGAACAGGCTACACGTTGTAACAGCCGTGACCGGTTGCCTGGTGCACCGGTAACTAGCTAGCTAGCAGTTAAATAGCAGGGTTAATATGGCGGCGTTTGCCAGGACCAGTCGGAATCACTTTACTGGCTGTATCTCGATTGTTTTTGCGAGTAACCAACTCGTGTACTCTAGCTATATAATTCAATGTCACTACACAAATGTTCAAATGACAGAAAATGCCCGTCCCTTGTAGCCGTGATAAATTAGCCTGA
Source organism: Perca flavescens (assembly GCF_004354835.1). Lineage (NCBI taxonomy): Eukaryota > Metazoa > Chordata > Actinopteri > Perciformes > Percidae > Perca > Perca flavescens. Next base: position 16,133,367 of record NC_041353.1, on the reverse strand, counting down.
AGCTAGCTAGCTAGCTAATGCTTACCTGTTCAGGAGGAAATTAGCTAGCCAACTCAGCGTCCTTTTGGACTCTGAACTGTCTCCATCTTTCAAATACATCTCCAATATTTACCCGGGGTTTGTAACGTCTCTGGCCACACAACTGTTAGAAACATGCCGTTTTTTTAGGTCGGGTAGAATCTATCTCTGTTGATCCTGTTTGTTTGCTGCTTTCACGGCTGTACTCCCGTTACAGCTGTAGCGCGCTGGGTTTACGTTCTTAAAGGTATATCTGGCAACCCGGCGTGGCTGTAAAACTGGGCAGTTAATAACAGTTACAACCATTGTTTTATATCTATGATAACAACACACAGGCCAAATAAACAGAAATTCCGTCACGGAACGGAAAGGAGAAAATACTGGCATTAGCGTTGTTGTCAGAAAAGATAGTGTTTCAACTTAGCATGCGTCCTTAATATCTGATAACGCATTGGGGTCATTTATGGGATTTATTACAGTAAATATATGTGACTAAAACAAAGGAATGGTCATATATTTTAGACGTAGTTAAGAAGAAATCCCACTCATCCAAGTTAATAATGAACCCATCAAACGAGTTAACACATACAGATACTAAGGGATAGAGACTGATGACCAGCTGAAGTTTGATATATGCTCACTGGTGAGTGTGCCACTGAAAAGGTAAACTGTTCAGTTTTAATGTGGATCAATATATTTTGCAACTGTTTTACAAGGTTGTCCTTCAGAGTATCCTGTCCTTTGGTCTGATTTGCGAGTTTGGAAACATGTGCAGCCTAGACCAAAATAGTTTGCAGCGCATGGTCAGTATGGCGAGATGGGTCATTGGGTGTGGTGTGACCAGATGTCAGCTGCTCAGCTGTGTATGGACCTTATTGTGAGTAAGGCGGAGCAGATTCTACGTGACCATGCTCACCCTCTGCACAATAGGTTCCAACTAAGGAGCTATCGGGGCAATGGTAGGATTCTGCAAAATAAAATAACAGCCAGGTTTAACAAGTCTTTTGTTTCTTCAGCAATTAGACTGATGAATGAGACGGACAATACAAAACATAGGGTCTGATGGTAGTGTGTGTGTGAGAGAGAGTGAGTGAGTGAGTGAGTGAGAGAGAGTGTGTGTGTGTGTGTGTGTGAGTGTGTCAAAATTCTGTTCACATTCTCAGGGATATCAATATTTATACTAGTATCTGTTGTATGAATGTTTTATGTACAGCATGTGCACCTTGACCACCCACATTTTTGTTACAGTGTAGTATTATAACTTCTTCTGAAGGATCTGAATACTTCCACCACTGGGGTTTTCAGTTAAGGTAGCATGAGTAAATTGCAAATGTGGCATGGGGAAAACATAGTAAAATAAAACTAAAATGGCCTAGTGAAAGACAAATAGAAGAGAAAAATAAATTGGTTTAATTTATTACATCAAATGATTGGTGCTAACTGCTGGAGGTTAAAGGGAAAACATAAAGCTTGTCTGATATCCGTGTACTACATTTTATCAGTATCATGGCTCCATAATAAGACAATTCTTTCAACCTCATGTGCTGCAATGGGCACATACAGTATATAATGTAGTCCATAGTAGAATGGTTGAGTTATGGAAGGAAACTTAACAATGTGGAATACCTCAATGTCTTTATTGCTGTTGAGTGAAGCGTACAATGTTTAAAACATTCATCCAGTTGGTAACTGCCCACTTGTATGACATTGGGAGCGTTTAGAGAGAATACAGATAATGTTTTGCATAGGCTTCGCGCTACACAAACAAGTGTCTGGTTAAACATAGAAGAACTTTTAAAAAACATAACATGGACACAAGGTTGTGTAAAAAAAACAAACAGCATTATAAAACCACTGTATTAAAACAAAACTGTCACATTAAATCACGCTTAAAAATATTTTGGTCAAGCTCCCCTGCTCTTTTTTAGGAGCCATGGAATGTGATTGTCAGACTTTTGAGCAGTAACATCGATCAATTTAATGCCCCGTCAAACCGTTATTATCAAAGCAAAAACTATGAAAGGGAATGTGCTACTCTAGACGTCATAAGTCCTAATATCAGATCGAGTTGCTTTGAGGCTATCATGTACTGTACCTCAGCTGTCAAACTTTTTTTTTTATTGCAATCATAAGGCGAAAAGACTTACATAGTGGTAAATATCCTTGTATTGTACTATTATTGTTATTGTTAAGCTTAGGCACCCTGATTTTACTTTGTATGCCCTCAATTAGAAAATGATCGCTGAGCATAAGAGTGTGCATAGAGACAATAAAGAAGTTAGTAATTAGTAGAAGTTAAGGTAGATTTAAGAGGGTTGGTTTGCTGATTTCCTACATTGTCAAACCTACAACGAAGGCACCTTGTGCACCTGCTTTTTAAGAGGAATGTCTGAAGATTTTAAAGTGATCAAACAGGTACAAAAGCTACAAAACAGCTAGAAATAGAAAAGGACAAAACACATTAAAACATAAATAAAAATGACATTAAGGATTATAAAAGTCATAATGGCCTTCTGAATATTCAACACTCCTCACCACCGAAATTAACTGCCTGTTGGTGAATAGTTTCTGGATACAAAAAAAACAAAAATACCTTGTTTACGAGTATAAAGATGTTATATAAGATACAGTATGATAGGTCATATTCAAAACATCACATGTGCTAACATATATTACTCAGACCATTGCTGCACTATTGGTAAGACATAATAAAAGTGAAATCAGCTAAATTCTAAGTGCTTATATTTCTATCCTGAAACTGGTGAACGTTGAATAAAATAGCAATGTGTGAAGCTTTTGCTTTAAATATAAATAAAAAAAGAGATGGAAAATGTACTGTATGAGGGAGAGAACTGATTCAACCATCTCTCTGGAATGTGGAAACTTTTAACTCATCTACTCCGTCTCTATCAAAACTGTCGGCGTGGAGTACAACAAAATCTAAATTTAACAATTTTTTTTTCTTCCTGGCAGGATTGTATAAAGTAATTAGTAATAGTAATTACAATTGTCCAAATTTCACAGCATTTTGTTTCTTTTAGAAAGCAAAAATCATTGTGCAAAGGCACTATATACGTGGCAACCGTACAAAAATATGATGCTGTTTCGGTACAGTGCTTGGACAGCGTCTCTCCTGTCCCTCCGTTTTCTTGGGGTCCCTCTTGGGAATGTGATCATTATTTGGTTCTTAAGACAAAGTCAAAGGAAGAGTCTTGGATTGTCGTGGTCCCCAGCTGCAGTGGTTCCTTCAAGACATTAGTGCCCCATACCTGGTGAAAGACAGAAGACGAGTCCATCAGCGGTATTAGTAGGAGTCTGCAGACAGGTGTGGGTTAATAACTTTAACCCTGTGACACCGAGGGTCAGACAATGCAACAAACACCACATGCTGTTAAATGCAGTCAACGTGCAGTTTGAAGGCCACTTGATGCTTGCTTTCATAAAACGTTGACTGTAACAAGATCCTCAGCTCTTCATTATTTTACTTTTTAACAAGGAATCAAAATAATTTTACTGCTTTTGTTTCTGTGTCAAAATTCTTAAAATTGCTATTCCATTAACAAGAAAACAACTTTGAGAGGGACATTTTTGAGGGTGTTTGCTTGATTGACAGATCTACTAGACAGTGCTTCTTGCTACTTGCTTACTTTAGCTCCACCCAGACTCCCCGCACAACTTGCTCAAATTTAGATTTGCTGGCTCCAAGAGACTGACAAAATGGCAGTAAACATAAACCCAAAATCAGACTTATAAATATCCATTCTAAAAACTATGGGTCTTTATATCGAGATAGGCTTCTTATCCATGCTAGTAGTCTGACGATGTCCGTCTGTATGTTGGTCATTTTCCAAACTGCTATAATTAATTTTGAATCAAGAGGCCAAAAATGTTTTCGTTATCGTTCTAAATTCAGTACAGCCAGTGATTTAAACTTCCAAAATGGTGAACATTATTTTGGAAGATCTCTATTAGAGCCAAGCATGTGGAGAGTGTGAGGATGCTAACTTGTACGTGGTCCAATGTGGTGTCAAATGCCTGTAAGGTGCTGCAGCCAGCAAGAAATACAAAATCTATACAAAGCCTCGGTCATCATTTGAGTCAGACTGCAATGGTGTGCTAATCTCCAACATACCAGCTATTAATGTGACAAACCGGCCTGGCTGGAACACTGCCTCGAACACTTCTAACACGAGAGGCAGGACTGTGTTCTGAGCAGCGCAAGTGGACGTGCACATAATTGGAAAAGCTGAAAGGTTTGAGTGGCGTCAAGATGGCTGTTGAGTGGGTTTGCAGAGGTGAAATTTATGTGTGCGTGATGCTGTGCGTTGAACAACTAACACATTACACAGACATGTACAGAATCCCTCAAGGCCAAAAGCCCCTTCTGCCCACTGGGAGAACAAAAGGTGGAGGAGGCTGCCCTGACGTCTGATTTTAAAATAGCAAGCAATGTTAAAGTGGCATTAAAATGCTGTGGTGCAAAAGGCCAAACAGCAAATTATAAAAGACTGCAGGGGAGGCTATGATACAGTAGGGCCAGTTATTGGTTTTGGGACACATGGTGTCACATAAATCAAAAGAGACAGGGGCAAGATGACACACTTAACGAGAAGGCCACACCTTCAATATCTGAAAAAAATGACCATCTTGCTAAAGTGCTGGAACATTTGTCCCAACAAATACAATTGCAACGGCTTGCTGATGGTACGCCAGCGAGGGATCATGTGCTTTTCATTACACTAGCTACTTCTACTGGTGGGTTGAGGGATCTGAATGGATATTGGTGGGATCTTGTGGGAATATCTTGAACCTCTATGCACATTGTGTGCTCACTGGCTCAAGAAAGAATTGGCTGATGACAGTAAAAGTTTCAAAAGGAGACAAATGTCTGTCCTTGTCCTTTTTTCAGACTGTCAGCAAGTTGGCTGCCTACATGCTTATAAAAGCATATTGCCACTTTTAAAACCTTGCAACTCATTTCCATGTTTTTATTTCAACTAAAGGATTAAGCACTAAGAAAATCCCCTGTCTGTTGGTTTCTAAAAAAAAATATTAGAAAAATGCACTGTGGCCAAGCTAAGAACAATGCAGTATTTCAGAGATTCTGAAAAGTTGAAATATTGGAGTTGCAAGTTCATCCTGCAACTGCTGCATGCATGTACTATGTACGTATTCACTAGCTCTGCAGATACAAGCTGACACTTTTGGCACCTTGTAAAAACTCACCATTGGCGACTGATTTGGTCTCCCCTCTGCCTGCCACCTGCAAAACATGAAGACAGGAAGGTAAAGACAGATGCAGATAATTAGCAAACCATACCTGCAAAGCCTCCAGTCCACTTTTGATCGTACACTTCCAACTATACAGACTCTTGAACCTACTGTATCCAGATCTTCCTCACCGATCGTTATCCTGATCATCTTGCCTTCCCTGACATCACAGCATACTAGCATGATTCGCTAATGACAAGGTTGCTAACCGCTACCTTTCCTGAATAGGGCCCTTTTTACGTCAGTGCAGACCACCGCCTGGTGCCCTCCAACCCAACTACTGACTGTGGCGGACCACAGCCTCCGGTCTGCACTGCAGCTGTTGGCACTACTACCAAGCAAGGAAGGTTTATAATAAAGTAAATGGGGAAGGTAGTACTTCTTGGTCTTTTTAAATGTGGGGTTTCACTTCTACTAAGCAGCTCTAAAAACACAGTTTTATGTATAGAAATAAAGATAAGACAACTTATTCATGTCAGGTTAAGTCAGACTTGTTTAAAAATGTGAGGTGATATAACAGTGATTCAATAATATAATAACGGCCATTGTGCAACTCAGCAAGGCACCATGCTTATAAAGAATACTGTAAACAGTTTCTCCATTAGGGCAATATAAAGTCAAGTGAAGCTGGACTGAGAGTAGTGATTTGTGGTCGTCAGAAGAAAAGGAGCGGTGATGTGTACAGCCATTTGTGAAAAGCATTCAGCCCAGGGTTGGACAACAGGCGCACTGTAAAAGGTTGTTTTACGACACAGAAATTACACTGAACTGTAATCTGCTGGGTTTTGTTGAGTCGGCTTTAACAAGTTATGGGTGTTAATGGAGTCAACGACGGAATGCTTTAAAATTGGCTTTCCTATGGCTTCGTTGATATGTTCTTTGCTCCTTTTTATTTTACAGCACTTGGAACATTTGGCACACATGCTTTACAAGTTGAATTCCTTCATTCCAAGTTGCATGTGCAATTTGGAAAGCAATTTATGTTTATTGCTCAATATTTACAAAATGCAGATAATTACATCCTTCAAAATGTCGCGAGTTTGTGTGTAAAGTAGTCTAGCATTGCCAGACCCATTTCTACGTGTCAGCGATGGAGTATGGTCTGGCTACGCGGTCTATTCTGGGATAGGGGGGAAAACACTCTGGCTTGTTTGGATTTCTTTAAACCAAATCACAACCGTCCTGGGCGGCAGTTAGTCCACATAGCGGCGATAGCGAAGGGGTGGGACACCCGGGGCGTGAGAAACGCGTCAGGCTTTATCCCATCATCTGTTGAGCCAGACTATGCGTAAAGGGACTTGAATAATATTTAGAAAGAGTGTATGCCAGAACGTATGACACATATGTCAAAATGATAAATATCTAACTGTGGACAGAAACCACTATGATCAAAATAAGCAGTAGTGTCCAACCACAGCAGAACAGAGAGCAGCTTCGCCAACAACACCGAGCAAAAAACGTTGACAGTGTGACGGCCGAGTGTGAGGTCATTCTGTGATAAGCGCTTTGAAAAACGTGGAACAATTACTCCTTTACCTCTCCAGGCTTATTCCAGATTTAACGTTGAGGTCAACTAGCTATGAGAGTTCTTTAAAACAAAAACAAACAGAAGTGATTGTTACTCCCATTGCTGCGACATCAGGGTCAAAATCGTGAGATTATTCTAATATTCCTACACCATCTCTTTAACAAAACATTCTCTTGATTGACATCTGGAAAACTATGGAAAGCCACAGGAAATCCATTCAAGACCACAAACCAATTTGGCATAGTTAAAACTTCATCTGGAGGCTCACTTGGATTTCCCCCGATGGTTGAGACTGGTACTCTGATCACCGTGCAAATTCCTCATCATGACACTAGTGCATAGGTTGAAATGAATAATGGCTACCTTGGTTGGAGAAGCGCCTTTGTTTTCCCATAGACTCCTCTTGTTGGTGACATCAACAGGCTTCAGGTCCTGTCAGAGAGAGACAGAAAAACAAGAGGCAAAGACAAAGCATCCTATCAGTGGTGCTCAGAGTGCCCAGCATTTGTAGGTCAATTTGAAAATAGTTGTCATTTTAAGGCAATGGCAGAGTATCTGAGATGGAGAGGAGAAGGAATGACAGATGAGGACGGAGAGCTTGAGGAACGAGAGCAAAGGTTGACAGACACTGGCAAGCAGAGAGGTGCTTGTCTAGAGGACACTCCATCACAATGCAAAGTCAAATTTGGGGACGGGAATATTTCGGAAAGCTTTGTCAAAGGTCTCGTTCATATCCTCAGTCTGTCCTGCAGTGTGTTACCTATTTGAGCACCAGCTATAATCTGTGACATTGGAAAGCTCTAACATAAATAATTTGGATGAAATTGGTAAGAATGAAGAGAGGCACCATTCACTGGCATGGAGCCAGGACTGAAAAAACACTCTGCTAGCAAAGCTTATGATAAGCTGAAAGATAAAATGCTTAAGTGACAGTGTATACCAAAATGATGCCAAGTCTACAATATCCACATGTACAGTATATGTATCATATGACAGATGTAAAAGTGGTTTGAGACTAGAGGAGAGTGATTAGGCAAGGTGTGATTTCTGTTTGTTTATTTGTTTTATTTTCCTCGAGACTGCAGAGGGTGGGGGGTGGGTGAGGGTTTTTGTTCTTGTTCAGTGTGTGTTTCTCTGTTCTGTATGTCCGCATAGAAAAAAAGAAAAAAGAAAAAGTTGATCAGAAAAAAAAGGAAAGTGGACTGAGGCAAGTTTGGACACTTTATTTATTTTTCTTTGTGGCCACCAGGTGGAGCAAGACAGATAATATCCATAGACTGTTTACAGTCTATGATAATATCTCAACTTGACTTTTGTCTATGATTATAAAACATCTGTACTGTACAGAACATGTACCAGCAGTAATTGTGACATAATAATAATAATAATAATAATAATAATAATAATACTGCAGGGCCAATATATGAGTGAGAGGTTTACATGTTTTTGAACAAAGTAAATGTCAAGTTCTGTCTCCAACTTCACTTAACATTCCCCCCCCAAATAATTCTCTGTAAATGTAATATTCATGACTTAATAAGCTAATAATAAATAATGAAAAAACATCTTCAGGTATTATTTATAAAGCGCTTAACACTCAAAACTCAGCTAATCTGCTTATTATCATTAACAACTGTATTTATGTGGTTTGACTGGATTTAATTGGCAGTGACCAAATAACCCACCAACTGTCATCATATTCAGATTCAAATGTTGCTAAATCCTGATTGGCGCATGGAAGTATGTGACATCACATTGAGCCAACTGAGTCCCACCCCCTTCAAACCAGTGAGGAGAGCACAAGAAAAAAAAACATTGTGTGTTGATGTAGGATCTCCTTGCTCATAGCAAGAAGATGAATTAAGATTTATTTTGCCGCCTTTAAAGTAGATCCTGAGATTTTAAGAAAAACATCTTTGATAGGTAATACATGTTGATAAAAATCTACACATATAAAGAACGATAATGCAGGTCAATCAACACAGCTTCTCTATAGCAGAGCTTCTCAATCGTTTCTCAGCCAAGGAGCCCTTACAAGATACAGAATATACCAGAGACCCCCTCATGTATGGTCCTTGGAAGAATTTGATGTAGCCTATTTTTTACATTTCTATAGTCTTAGTTATGTGAAAGAAGAGGAATGTATAAGAAATATATTAGACATGTATTAATCATATTTGTAGATTATAGGAGTTGTAGATTTGTTAGATTAGAAAGTAATCTATGAGCTATTACAGATCTGAAAATGTAAATATTTGTTGAACTATGAAGCTTTTTTTTTTTTTAAATACCTTTTTACATTATAATTTAAATGAATGATTCTGAAAACGTTTCACAGACCACCTGGCAGCGTGTACTATAGCAGTAGTTTCAAACTTTTTCACATCAAGAACCCCTAAAACTGACACAAATTAGACCACGGACCCCCATTTGATAAGATTTTGGCCCAGGGTCCTGCATCTGATAGGATTTTTGCTTTTAAATGTTTTATTACAGAAAGTGTATGGAACCCATGACCAAAATAGTCACACATTCTGTTATTGCTCTATAGGACCCTGAGCTGTACAGTACACGTACTGTACTTCCTAGCAGCAGGGACAAGGGTTGCTACGGCGACGACCTACCGTTGGCCTTCCTCCTGGCATTTTGCCGCTCTCCGGGGTTTTATTCAGCCAGTCGTTAATGCGACCCGCCACGCCTGTCTTCATCACAGCTGCTTCCTGTTTGGATAGGGTCAAAGGTCAGCTAAGCCTGGTCGTCATCGGCAACAAGGCCGAGCAGGAAGTGCCAGTGAATTGGGCTCTTTCCTCTCCCTCCGTCTCTCTCTCTCTCTCTGCTCCAGTCACACACAAAGTTTCATTAACTGTCTCACATCCTCCAACACCTCGTCTTTTACCTTGAAATGGCTCCCCCCACTTCCAGGTGAGCCGAACACGTTGCCTTTCTCCCACATGCTCTTGATGTTTCGAATGCTGTCGGTAACCATTGGTAGATCCACCGCTCCAGAGCGGGGGGATCGAGACTCCTTGTTCTCTCTCTGCTGAGACACAGAGGTGGGTTTAAATTGGTGAATAGAAGGGATTGCTGTTCTGAAAAGCTCAGATAAAAAAAAAAAAAAAAAAAAAAAAACTTCAAAAAAAGGTTAAAACCCACATGAGCTGGCTAATAAGGTATAATAACAGTGACAAATTCCTACAGAGTAACGGATGGGAACTTTTGGGCAACTTTTAGGCCAAAAGTAGTAACCAAAATCAGATTTTTAGCTTACCAAGACTTGAATCAGATCAGGAAATTGACTTTTGGCAGTCCTATATATGTGAACTCTGAACTAATTGAATTCAGGATTCTCAGTCCTGTTGCTCAAATCTGATTTCAAATGCTACTTTACATTATTTGCAACGTGACCCATGATGTTGACGCCACATCCAGGATGACCTTTGCTCCATTATCTGGCTGTGACAGCAGAGTTTTATTTAGTTTTCTATTGTCTTTTTAACTGGGAAACATTAAATATTTTTAGTAAGATAATACAAGACTGAGTTGGCTATTCACATATGAAATATTCAAGTTAGCCACTTACATACATAAAGTATGATGAAAAAAGTCTTTTATGAGGTTAAACTAGGCCCGGAGGCTTTTTTTTTAAAGTCTTCTGCTACTTTGTATAAAATATATTTGAAATTTGCAGATAAATGTAAGTCATTTAAAGTATATAGAAATACATACTATATTTTATTATAACTGATGTTTTTTCATTTGGTTTTGTATATGTGTTCCTGCTAGAAGTCTTGTTATATTTTTGACAGCAGCTGTGTTTTATAATCCCAAATGGGATAGGACAACCATTGTGCATGACACGGAAATTAAAACTTAGCAACTACAGTGTCACCCATTATGATGACACACTGCTGCCTATTTGTGATTATACAGTTGAATAAATGCTTACCTGAGCAGCGGAGGTGTACTGCTCCAGCCTGTTGTCTATCTTGGACACCACAGGAGAATGAGATGCCTTCATAGTGCTGTGGGCAGAGCAAATAATAGTTAGCATACACAGCATGGGACCACTTTGGATATTATACACAGTGTGGTCAACCATCTTTAGTTGCTTACATGCTCCACTAAAAGTATGTTTTTACCTCTTCTGTGCCGACTTGTTCAGGAACTCTGCTCTCTCTCCAATCTGATGAGACATTTATAAATTTAGTTATTAGAGCCCTAGGTTAATAATTATAGCAGTGATGTACCACACATGCATACATCACTGCAACACAGTTTCCTTCACTCTTCAGTAGCCTTAGAACAGATGTTAAACCTAACCTTTTGATTTCCATGCTTCTATTGTGTCTTTGTTTGTATCAGTAGTTTCAGTGTAAACCCCATTCCTGACTTGAGTTTAGAAGTCAATATGTACAGTAGACACCCACGTGCTAAGTGGTCCTTAGATGGTTCATAACTTAAATAATTTCCCATAATTGGACTACAGACTTTTTTTTTTTTTTTTTTTTTTTTTTTTTTTTTTAAAATGGTGGATATCTCATCCTGTCTCTTTTCTCCTGACAAGCAACACACAATGTAACAGATTGTTCCTTCTGTGTGCTAAATACTCTGAAAGACATGCACACACACACACACAAAAAACACAGCAAGTTTTTTTTTTCCTATCTGCTGTTGGACTGTGGGAATCTCAGAGGATTGTTTATGGTACAACGCATGTGTTTCTTAGACGCTCACAAAAAATCGTTAAACAGACAAAAGAAGAAACTGCAGAAAAAGCTCCCTCCCCCTCCCCCTGTGAAAAAGGACCTTGTGCTACCAAATGTGGGAGTTCCCAAAATACTCCCCGACAGGAAATACCCCATTCTCAGATGAGTTTTGAAGAGCCGTAGCCATTCGAATGCAGTTACAGTAATCCTGTTAACCCTAACCTGCTTTCCTGCATCCCAGCCGCCTGTCGCTCTGTCCTTCTCTCAGAGAACACTGTACTTTATCTATACTGTAGTGCGGAGCCAGTAATGCTGGTTTACTGCTGGTAAGTGTAGGCGAGCTCATAGGACTGTGTGTTCCACTGGGAAGTGATAGTGTGGCATATTTCTCATTTCTCTAGGTTTCAAAGAACTGCAGGAGCTGGGAATACAAATACATTTAGGTGAGAAATAGAAAAAACTGATCCAGCAGCAGTTTATATTTGGCACTAGCAACATAAGACAGAGAATACATGAAAATGAGTCCATTTTCATGTATTCTTTCCACTTGTGTGAAACGTGACTATTACAACACTCCATATTGTGTGCTGTGGTAAAAAAATATTTTGTATCAACAATGAGTCAAATGACTATGTGCAATGTGACAGGTATTGCTCGCAGCAATAAACCCACAGAGAATTATCACCCAACTCTGCAGTTCCCCTCAGCTTTTTTTTTGAAAGCATCTCTTTACTCACCGTTTTTGTTTTACTAAACCACAACTTTACCGTTTTAGTAAATTCTCAATTTTTATTAACTCCTGTTTCCAACTGCAGCAAGCAGCTGTTTGCAACAAAAAAGCTCTGATAAACCGACTGTAAACTAGCTGCCCAGCCCCAAATGGCAGAAGTTAGCGAGGAGCTAGCTGCTGAACACCGTGGAGCATATAGAAGCTAAAGAGCCACCAGATATTTAACTCAGAAGTTGGTGAAGAACAAAACAGAGCTAAAAGGAGAGTGACTATTGGATTTGCATTCACCAAGTGGCCAGAAACACTACTCCATCACTTATCAATTTAATCAGGTCAATATTTAAAAAAAAACTGCATTAAAACGGACTTTTCCTTATTTTATGGTTGTCATATACATGAAATTTACCTTAAAGCAATTATCTCAGATGTGAAAAAGATTTCCCTGTTTGATGTAGAGTATAATGGGAAAAATCAAATCCAAAGTTGCAAGACAAAACATACACTGCAACTGTATTATGACATGTTAATACAGTTTCATATAGACAAAACTAAAAGTATTACACTGCAAAGCACCAATTCATACACAACACAGTGTGTAGTGTCTCACACACACACACACACACACACACACACACACACACACACACACACACACACACACACACACACACACACATGCTGCACCTACAGTGAACATCACCACAAAGTAAAGCTGTGTCTGTGAGGCCAGTGCAGTAGGGTGGAGAATTACAGTTCATTTCAATCAGTTTCAATCAGAACATTATTTACTGACCATAAACAAACAAAGCACTGGATTCCAATACGATCAGAGCTCACACACCATTAAAGCTGAGCTTCGAGTCTCACCGGGACGGGCCAGATGGATATTACTGCTAACTGTCACTAATTAGATTTTCTCCACTGGTTGAAAATCCCCCTTGATTTTCAGTGTGTGGGAGTTGGCTTTTGGCAACACTGGAAAAATGTATTCACATTTGAGTTGATTAAACGTTCCTTCGCCGTGACAAACATTTATCTTTAAAGGAGTTGGGGAGGGGCACGCACAGGGTTTATTCAGGCTGCTTTTTCTAGGGAGGTGTTTTTGTGACAAACAGGTTAACATGTCAGCAGAATTTTAAAGTAAAATAAAAAAAAACTTGCCAGCCGCTGACTCTTTTCACATTTCTCTTTGTATTGCTCTTCCTATTTCTGAACACCTTCATCTCAGTCAGATAACACTTCATGCAGAGAGCTGAAAGAGGTGAGAAGGGCAGATGCGGGTCATCTGGCACTTAATCTTGCCAACATTTTTGAATGTTTAGCTTGAGCTTTGCAGCACTGCCGGATGAGTGGGATTTGCAGGTTTTGGAGAACCATTATATTGAGTCCATTATGCTGACAACTGTACTGGATGGGATACAAATACAGACATAAAAATACAACACAGGCAAAGTGTATGTGCTGCAATATTCAGGATCTAAATAGTTACGTGTGTCATGTCTTTTCTTTTTTTTATTAAACACTGTGTTTGTCTGCTTTAACATGAACCGCAATAATTAGCATTTCTGGCTAACTAGCTTACAGCAGTAACAAACTGGCTACTTCCAAAGCCAAGAAGCATTTAAATTAGCTAGCTACATTAGCTTGAGGTGGCTACAGGTTATGTTAAAAAAGCCTAGGATAGGATAGTTTACGCACATAACTGTTATACTACTATAATCAGAGCATAGGGTAATGTTAGCAGCTCTGTCATGGTCTTTATTTGATTTGGGGACGTTTAGCAGCCAAGCAGGGTTACACTAAAACAAAGTAACAGATATTTTTCCTTATCAAACTTATAATACTAAGACTAACTAGCTCTAAAATGCAATAAAAGAACAATGCTGGATCTTTATTTTTATTTCTTCTAAGTTAACTTTTTGCCAGGAACATGTCTCATCTCTCTTAGCACAATATCATGTACTGTATGTTGCCGTCTGAATTGTCTAAAATCAAGGACCTATATATATATATATATATATATATATATATATATATATATATATATATATGAACAATAACTATGAGGCACAGGGGTTAGTGAACGGTCAATTTGCAAATAAAATGCACTGACATTCTCCTTTTGGAATCGGAGGCAGAGTTGCGAGGTTAAAAATGGCGGACCAACCTTCAGAGAGGAGCCTCGAGGGCTGACACACTTGAAGGGTCTGCCTTCCCCGTCCATAGTGTCTTCCACCTTCTGTCTCTTCTCAGCTGCCTCTGCTCTCCTCCTTTCAATCTCCTCCTTCATCTTCCTCTTCTCCTCCTGAGGAAAGAGATGTGTTTAGAGTTGGGGCAGTTCAGCAAGAGGCACATCTGAGTAAAATACTAGAAAGAAATGAAGTAGCAATCCTTGATATCCTTAATTTTTTTCTTTTGCAGTTGGAGTTGACAGGGAACTTTCTGTTCATTTCATCATTCATATGTAGGTGGCTGGGTAAGTTGAATGACTTTGACATGATTTATGGGTAATTATATTGAATAGCATATGCCACCAACATGATTGACAACCAACAATCAGGGATACAGCCGACCCAGACAAAAGATATGTGCCACTTTTTAATTGATTTGCTTACTTTATCTAATGAAGCTGGTCAGGAACAAATTCAATTACTCAGAGCAAATTCTTATTTACAGTGATCGCCTGCCTCAGTTTTGGAAAGCTTGAGACATGCAGACTATCAACAGTTTTGTTTAACAATTAATGTATGAATCATTTGTAGTGTATTCAGAAGAGGGCTGGTGCTTGGCAGTATATCAGCCCTCTCCAGCAGCCTTGTCTTGGTTAATTAGTCTCTCTGTATCTCTGGGACATCTTTTAATTACAAACCAAAAGGCCTCATTAACATCACACAAGAGGAGAAGAACGGGGGCAGATAGCGGGAGACGACCCGCCTTGTTCAGATCCAAGATCAACAAAGAAGACCAGTCAGGGTAAGAGTGAGAATGCAAGGGTCTCAGAGCGAGCGCATGAAAGGGAAAATGGACGACATTGCGCGGTTGAATACAGATGTGAACACATAGGAAGGAGGAGGTTATCACATTTGAGATACATAAGGATGAGGTCGTTTTTAGGAGGAAGAAGGAATGACATGCATGAGTTACAAGTCGGGAACCCAAATAGCTTGAGTTGTGATAACAGTGAAGTATGGCGAGATAACGTCAGCGCGGCGCTAGTGTGAGTGTGATGCATGGGTTTCAGCTCACACAGGTGTAAAGGCTAAATCAACATTGAAGTGGTGGTGTGGAAAACAGGGAACTAAAAGAAATAAAAGGAATACATGAGACAAATAAGCTTAAAATCGAATGTAATTTTGAACAAAAAACACATATAACTCAAAGTTTAATTTATTTTTTTTCCACAGTACCCTGCAGCTGGGAATCAGTCCTAATTAGCGAGCTAAGCTAACTTGCTTTCACTACGAAAGCTTCTGCTGTCCAAATGAAAATAGACACAATGAAGTGTTAAATTGTTGTAAAGGGACAGATGTCTTAACCAGCACTATATGTGCTTACTGAGACAGTTGTGTGTTACCATTAGTAGGCTATAAAGCGTTAAGTGCACCAGTTAGCATCATGTGAATTGACAGCACGGTTCCTAGCAACGCCAGCTCTCAGATGTCAGTCAACAGCTGCTATAGGAAACGCCCACTTAAAAGCCTGAAGCTTCATGTTGCTTCCCCAAATATGTCAAAAAACATTTTTATCCTTGTGTAAAAGGGTAGAAGGAAACTAAGGCACTTAAGAGGGTAAAGTTTAAAAAGCCTTTAATATATTGTTGGCTAAATCATTAAAACATAACAACGCGTTTTGGCCATTTAGGCCTTCATCAGGGCAAGTATAAAAAAAACTCTCTCCACACCTGAGCAGCAATCCATGAAGACTGTGTTGTGACTGATTTTTATCCCTTTTTAATGCATGCGATAATGTGATACAATAGCCGCAGTATCACTGTAGTTTATACACAAAAATCACACAGCATCCATAAAGTGACAAAAAAAAAACACATCCCCCTCTCTCCCCTACCTCCTCTCTGGCTTTTCTCTCCGCCTCCTCCTGCTTCTTCTGCCTCTCCTCCTCCTCCAGGACCTTCCTCCTCTCCTCCCTCTTCCTCTTCAGCTCCTCCAGTTCGGCTTCGGCCTCCTGCTGCTTCTGCCTCATCCTCTCGAACTCCTCGCTCTCAGCGTCATCGCGGCGACGCTTCAGCTCCTCCAGCTTGCGCTCTGCCTCCAGGCGGGCAGCGTCGTCCTGGTCGTCACCTGCGGACACCTCGGGGGACCGCACACTGCCGCGACTGGGACACACACACACAAACACGGGTCAGAGCACACATGCAGGTCACAACAGAAACAAAAACTGAGGAGGTAGGACGCAAAGCTGGTTGACATTCAGGTTAACACTTGACATATGATACAAACTGAATATTTAAACATACACTCGAAGAATGTTTCTCTTTCCTGACAAGCAAACACATAAACTAAAACAAATGTGCACACATACAAATACCAACAATCACCTTCGCTGAGATAATGTTCCTGCACATCTCAAATTTCAGACAGTGTTTCACGCTGGGGATCAACTGCAGGTGACCCATGTCTAAAACACACTACTGCTCTGCTACGGCTGACTGCTGAACACAAACAGCTTGTTTGCGTGAAAATCTGATTCAGTCATGCTTTTCAATTATTGTGCAGATGCCTTAGGCAATATTTGTTGTTTGTCCTGTTTCAGTTTTCTTTCATTTTGTAATGTTTCAATGGTAATGGGATTCTGTATTTTATGTGCCGCAGAACAGGAACCTTCTCAGGCCAGTTTAAATGTAACACATTTAATGTTACTTATAATATTTTTCTGTATAATAATAGAAATGAAAAAATGAATGCAGTACTTCCATGCTTTTATACCAGCCTGAGTGACAAACGATAAATGTCAGTCTGTGACATCAGTTAAGTTGCAGTCTGATTAAACTGCCTCTGTTCAGCATATGCAAACACTGTGAAGTGTTATAACAAATATAAAGATTTCTTCTTCCATTATTTTCAGAGTAAGTATAGTATAAATCAGTAAATGCAGGACTATACTTTGTTTAAACTGAATGCTATCAATCATTTCTCAATCAAATATGTTTTCCTCACACTTCTGAATTTCTGGTTTTGGAAAGAAAGTGAGCTTTGGTTGTTGTGTAGCTTGATCTGCTCAACTGACCTTTGTGTCAAGAATATTAAGTTACTGCAGTAACTTTCCACAACTGGCCAAGTGTAGCTAGGCACTGATATATCAGCATACTGTCGTAATTACCCAATATCAGCTTCATAAAGCAGTCATGCTATTCCTTCATTATAATGTTTTATTGCCAATATTGGGACAGTTAGGGCAGGGGAATTTCTGTATGTATTAGGTTCAAAATAAAAGCTACATGCCTTTAAAAACAAACTTTAAAAAAAACTATTATTTGAATCATGAATTTATGTAGGAAAATGTTGTTTATTGGGTAAAAAGATCCATATTGGTGCATCCCCTGTAAATGGGAGAACATATGTGGAATTAGATAAAATAAACTATTTTGATTCTTAATATTTCAGCAATAAAACACAGACTAGTTACATTCAGTTACTTATTTTGGATTTTTCAGCCACATGTTTTTAACTGGCATGACCTTTGCTGAAAATGGAGTTTATTGAATAATTCATCACACCTGGCTATCCCCAATCTGGCCTCAGTGGAAACCAGGAGGTCACTTGATGTGTGTGTGTGTGTGTGTGTGTGTGTGTGTGTGTGTGTGTGTGTGTGTGTGTGTGTGTGTGTGTGTCTGCATACCTGAGGGTCCTCTCAGGTTTCCTGTGCTGTTTGAGAGCCGCCTCCTCCTCATGCAGCCCTCCGTTCAGCTTCCTCTGCTCCTCCCTCTCCACCCTGGCCCTGCCTCTCTCATTTTCCTGCCAAGAAACAACCGGGGGGGGACAGTGAACAAAGATGTGATTGGTGGGTAGGCTGATTGGGCAGAGTCTGCCATGTGACATCACGGGATGTCAAATGAGAAAGAACGAGAGCACACCCCAAACAAAATAACACAGAACATCACATAACACAGCGTCCACTCCAGAATTACTACTGAGACAGGATTATCAAACATGTGATCAGCGTGGGAGTGTCTCCAGCTGTATTTTTTCTATCTCTGACCATCATCAAAAAGTGTTTTCAATTATAATCATTATGTGTCCAAGCCCAATATGTACACCGCCAGACAAGCTTTTAAAGCACCATATATGATTAACCTGTAGCACAGAGGGTACATCTGTCTTACTGTTGATGCTGTAGCACAGTCTATGCATTTTTACCATAACAAAGGCTGAGCCGGTGGGCCTTTTCAGCACACCTGTCTTTAATAAAGCACTCGTTAAGACTCTCTTTACGACATGCCTGCCTGCCCATTAATATATGTACTTACTGTAATTAGGTCTTTGCAATAATCTGAGATTTAGCGGGCACATGTCAGCTCAAAAAACGTGAAAAAACATTACTGAAGAATACTTACATTACTGAAAAGAAATGTCACAAGAAGTGTATCTTAACAGGGAAAGTGTCAAGAAACATGATGTGTCTTTGAGCTCCGTTGTTTACACCATCAAAGGCCTCTTGAAACTGAGAGGAGCTCTTGTCAAAAGCTTGGAGTTTAAAAACATACTGAACTGCTGCGTGAAAAATATATTGAGGACAAATTGGGTGGGATTTTCATTTAGTAGTTCAATTCCCATTTCACATTTCTAATTTTAGGGGTTCTGAAATGAAAACAATCGTAGCCTGGTCTAGAACATTTGACTGGAAGTATACAAATGACAAGATGCCTCAGTGATATCCTTATAATATCCTCTTACAGTAAACCCACTGATTATTTTAAATTACATTATGTTCCCCCTTCTGCAGTGAGTCTTTGGAGTGGAGTCAGTGTAATAAGTGTTGCTGCTCTCATAGCTGAGGTGGAAGACATGCAGAAAAGCACTGTGACCACTGAAACATAGGCTCAGTTACCGCCAGTTTGCAAATGGTGCAACCCACACTGTGACGACACGGGGTGTCTGGGTAATTTCAGCGTCTGGCTCCGACATAAATCACAAAGTCAACAAGATAGCCTCATTAAAATAATGTTTGATGGTTTAATATGGAAAGATTCTTGTTTACATATCTCCTTAAAGATACATCAAGACACTGAAGTTACCCAGAGAGATTTTCTGTGCTGTGCACCACACCTCTACTAAAAAGCTTACCACATGAATGATACCTTATTATCCTCTGAGTGCAGTATCTCAGATACCTCATTGTCCTCTTCAGTGTCATTTCTGAGAGTCATAGACTTATTCTCTGATGAATAATCTACATAATCATCCTCAGCCTCCTCTGATGCTACTGCATCTTCCTCAGCCTTTGAATTTGTTGACTTGGCCTGGTTTGAAATCTCACTGACTACTGAATGTGTTTCTTCTTCAGCTGGTTCCTATGAAAAAGGTTTATAGCAGTTCTTTGAAGGAAAGAGCAGTGACTGACTCAAGGATGTGCATTCAGAAGTCAATAAATTAATGACCATACCTTGTTTTGAATTTTAGGTTCTTCGGTTGATTCCTACAGAAACAAGCATTACATGTGCAGGGACTGTCAACTACAAAAAAAACACAATAAACGGCTGAAATAAACAAACAAGAATGACCACAGGTGACTCACCTGTTCCCTCAAGTAAGACCTTCTCGGCTTGTCCTCCACCACCTCCACTTTCTGCTCCTCCTCTTCATCTACACCCTCATCTGCTTCTTCTTCACCCTCAGGAGCAGCCTCTTCTTCCTCTTGCTCCTTCTCCTCTCTCCTTGAGCTGTACATCTCAGTCTTCTCCTCTTCATCCTCATTGTCACGGTAACGACCCCTACGCCAGGAGGATGGCCTCTCCTCTTCTGCTGTGTTTTTCTCCATGGCGACGCTGTCGTCGCCCTCTGTCGCGGTGGTGTCCAGCTCCTTTTGTCTTTCCAGCGCCTCCTGCATGCGTCTCAGCCGTCTCTCCTCGCGTTTGGCCATGCGATCCAGCAGGGCCTGGTCCTCGTCGTCTCCGCCGCCTCCTCCTCCATAAGAGCTGCTCACAGACACTGTCTCTGTCACACTAGGAGGAGCGAGAGGAGACAAATATTTCACTGTGTGGTCTTTTGTTAAAGAGGAAGAAGCCTGAAGCTGAAGCTGTTAAACTGCATGCATATTATCATCCCCTGTTAACATTGAGATACTCTTGAGCAAGGCCTATAACCTCTAACAGTTTCATAGCTGTTAAGTGGCAAGATACTTCATTTTAAGAAGTTGTCAGGTTTAGAGGTGGGCGATATATCGTTTAGATGATAATATCCAAATTGTTGTCTGGACGATATGCAAAATTGGGATATAGAATATTTCATAATTTGTACAATCCGACCCCCCAAACATGAAAAGATCTGAAGAAAACAAATAACGCACACTATAACCTTCTAAACAATTATATGTAGCGATTTTAATACAGTAGGGGTTTGTTTGACTCTATTTTTTGTACAAAATCACTATCGTCCCGCACGAGAGTAAGCTGCTACTAGTTCTTACCTGTGTGTTATGACGTTCACTCATGTCAACAAAGATGGCGGCGCGCGATCGTGCAGCGGCTCTCCTGTCGGTGTATATTTATACAAGTACGTACAGCCACACTGAACTAATCAATACAGGACCACGATACAACACAGCCGTTACGAGAGCCTTCCAGGCGGCTCATAACATCCCGGAGGACATCGCCTGACCGAGCCCTCCAGGTTGTTGTCGGCGCTAGCACGCCACGCTAGCTATCTACCGGCAGAATGAGAAAATAACTCCGGCACGACCAGAGGCGGAGGACTGCATTTTTGTGCACAATGAATGGAGTACCAACTGCAGGATCGTTGCCCAGCACAGCTCACCTGACCTGGAGCCCTATTGGTAATACACTGACCATTTTATTTACTATGAAAACAGCACACTGCCGTCTACAAAGACCCCGATGCTAACGTTAGCACAAGTATGGTTCACTGCTAACCATAGAGAACAAACTGCAGCGCGATCACCTGGATACGGGATACAGGGGACTTTTACAACGCGTCCTTAAAGTCTGTTCCCCTCCAGCTTTCTCCCAGCATGTAGATTGTGTTACTAGAGGGAAGAACACACTAGACCATGTATACTCTAACATCTAAAAAGCACACAGAACTGCACCTCTCCCTCACCTGGGCCAGTCAGGTCACATCCAACTCCTGATCCCAGCATAAATCCCGGTCAGAAAGACTATACAGCCAAGTAGAAGGACTATCAGAACCTAGTCTGACCCGGCCCTGTCCCAGCTCCAGGACTGCTTCAAATAAGGACATGGTTGTGTGCAATATGTTACAGAACAGAGCCCTTTGTTTATTGTTATGATTTCATCTTGCTTGTACATTTTCCCAAGAGAACCACCGAAATAGCCTCTGAACAGGGCTTCTTTTAACTTCTAGAAGGATTTCAAAAATATCGTCTGAATATCGATATCGAGATATTGAAAAAAAATATCGAGATATTCATTTTTGTCAATATCTCCCACCCCTAGTCAGGTTTGGATGTGAGTAACTCAAGTACAGGTGATACTGAATGAGCATAAGCTTGGCGCCTTGACAAGGACAAAACAGCAAAAGAACAGTGCTAAATTGACTTACTTGGGGTTAGATCTCTAACATGAAACAATGGAAACTACAGAAAAGGCATACATTTCCAAAACTTAACAAAAGCATAAGCCAAGTACAGTTTCACGAAATGTTTGGGACATGGTCAACAGCATAACTGTGACTTACACTGGCCGCTGATACAAAAAAAAAAATGAAATCTTAAATTTACAGAGAGTTGCTGCCACATCAGTCAGCCCCTTTAGCCAGTATGTGGAGAATGCTGACAACTGGCTGTATTGACATGTCTCCACCACAGATATTGACATGAAAGCCTGTACAAGATTTCAGGGCAATCCATCAAATAGTTGTTGTTAGTGTATACGTAAGTCTGGGCCAAAGTGGTTGACCAGCAAGGCTAAAAACCTGTGTTTATTATAGATCTCTTTCAACCCACCAAATACCAACAGTATTTGTAATCCACCTCACTCCAAATAGCATGATTCAAAATATTCTGACCTAAAAGTCTGGCAAACATTATCCTTGAATCTACACAATTGACAATGGCTTGTTAACACTAGGTCCTGTCTCTGCATCCCCCTGCACAATCCCCTTGTTGTTTTACTGGCCCAGGATGTATCTCTGAGCTCATAGAGAGGAAACATTCATGTCCACAAAGCGGTGACTGTGTCGCTCAATGTCAGAGCAACCCACCACTTCCACTGAAGCCAAGACGATTGATCGCATAGCCTCAAAAACGGCATAGAAATGGATAGTTAGCCCCTTTGTTCCTATGGCAGTCCTTCTGATGGATAGGTATGAGATCATGAGTTGGTTGTCATGTTGACAGCTGGGACTGGGTACAGAGTGGAGTTCAATTCTTGCATAAGTTGACTTTAATGTATAACAAAATAATTAAATGGTTGGAAAAAGCCACTTCACAGAATTCCATCATACAACACCTGACAATGTTACAAGTGTATGTAATGTTACAGTGTTTTTATGCTCTAACGTGAGCTAATATAGCATGTCTAGCTAACTAGCTTACTACAGTAATAACTAAGTGTACCAATGCTTCTGGGGTTAAACAAAAAGCCCTGTTCACTAGTGCATCCACTGTGCAGCTGTTCCTGGATGCTATCAGATTTGAGCTATAACGTTAGAATCTGGTCTGGGATTTATTGGATTTGGGGAAATTTGAAACTCCAGCAAAGCACAGCTTATATAACTTGGAGATACCTGACATAGTATTTTCCAAACACATTGGTTAGTCTTTACACTAAAAGATAATTTCTATTGTAATATTATCAATGGAAACACACTGAAAATACAAACAAGCACGTAAACTATGCTGCCAAATAGGGTTAAGTTAGAACAACATAACAGACTGACTTATGCCTAGTCCACATGTACACAGGTATTTTTATAAACTGAGTTTTCCTTCAATTAAAAAAAAAAAAACTCGTCCACACAAGCAAGGTTTAAAAAAAAAACTCAGTCCACATGAAAACGTAAAAACACGCTATCAAGTGCTGTCAAGAGCATGCCAAACCAACAGGTGGCGATATATATAACCCTAACCATTAAGCCATGTTGGTCAATCAGTAGGCTGAAGTTCCCGTAGAGGTCCGTCTCGTCCAAAATTGTCGACAATGGCGGCAAGTTCTGTGTCGTGGGAGTGTAGTCATAAGCAGTGAGTTGCGGAGTATTGCATTCCGACACCCCTGTTCAGTTCAATTCTCTCATATATTGGGAGAAATGTGTGCATGTATCTGTATATATGTAACAAGCCCTGTTAGCAGTTATTAGCAGCAATATCTTAGCTACATCCGCTATTGCAGAGATTTGTGTAATGTAGCTAAACAAAAGTGATAGCGGCGCACAATCTGATGACAAACAAAAGGAGACAACAGCGCTCACTCCGACGTCACAAGCCAAAGTCACCGTTTTCTCTGGCTACACAACACCAATGCAACCAGAGTTTCTAAAAATCTTCACCCTGGCAGGAGTTTCAAAAAGGTTTGGTTTCAGTGACCTGACACTGCATTTACATGTGGACGAACGGCCTAACCATATAGAAAAAGCGACAGTTTTGAAAATGCCTGTGTTTGTGTGGACAGGGCCTTAGTCTTTTAGCACAATATCATGTGTAGCCATAACGTGCATATTTAAAAACTTTCTCATTTTAAAAAGATTAAAAAGTCACTTGGAAACCGAGTTTTAAACAAACTTGTGGAGCTAACGTTAGCTAGCTAGCTACAACTAATAAATTAGCCAGAAACTGTTGTTATTACAGCTAGCAAACTCTACAATTGCCAGCTAGAAATGATAAGACTGGTTTTGTTTACTTCTGTCTGGAATCAAAGCCACTTTTCCCATTCATTTTGAGCTGTAAACGGCCACCATTATCATTGTATCAACTATTACTGTAAAAGCAAAAACCGAAAGCTTGACATGCATGGCAACAGGAGCTGAGAGCATAGCTAACGGTCAGTTGTTTTGTGAAAGAATAAAACGATTGACCGTTCCCACTTTCCAGAAGTCTTCAAATAATCTCCAACCCTACAACATACTGTTTCGTTTTTACAGGAGAGGTTGTGAAATAAATTTTGGTGACATTCTTCCTAGTTGTCCTGAATTGTTTTTCACACATAATAAAGAATTTAACAGGGCGTGATGAGATAACAGTGACATTTTGTTCTCTCCCTCTTTCCCTGCTGCTCTTCTGCCCCTTAATGTAAACCAAAAATTGGGAGCAAAACAGTCGGCTGCAGACTTTATATTTGTCGCAGACAGTGTCACCTGTGGCTGTTGGTCATGACCAGACTGTCTGGCTGTCCGCTTGGCTCCTCACCCTCCCTGCCCTTCATCCTCTCCTGGCGTGCCCTGCGCCTTCTCTCGCGGGCTGCCTCCTCCTCATCATCATCATTCTTAGCCAACCTGAGGGAGACAAAATAAGAGAGATAGAACGGGTGAGGACACAAACCGGGACCTTTTTTCAGCTTCAACCTTAAACCCTTCACCCCCTTCTGCGCTTCCTCAATTTAGCTTTACGGTTAGAAACTTCAAAGTGACCGATTCTTTAAATTGGACTGTAATCATCACAATGACCAAACCTGGTGGATTTATCCAAAGCTTTTTTTCCTTCTTCTCTCCTATCAGGCTGACCTGTCAGCTGTGCAACAACCAATACTTCTTATCATGGAAGCAGTTTTCACGAGCTGATAAAACCTCAGCCTGGAGACATGGCTTGACTGAGGATAAGAGAGCGCCAGAGAAACAGTTCTGGGCCCACAGTACTGGTCTGGTCAGTGTTGGAACAGAGCTTACTGTATGTACTGCAAAACAACCACTAGCCTTAAAAGTTTATATTTCTACAAGGAATTTAATACCATATTAAATCTAGAAATCACATTTTTCTTGGGTTAATAAAATCTTGTGTCATAACAACTTAGATATGGGTGGAGTGAGCTTTGTTTTAAAGATACTGCCTCTTGTTAAATACATTCTAGAAACAATCTCAGTTTAGCGGAGACACCCATGTCAGCACCTTCCCAGTTAAAAGCAAAAGTTTGTCATTTTTGGAAATACACTTGTTCGCTTTCTTGCAGAGAGTTATAAGATTGATACCACTCATATATGTACGCTAAATATGAAACTAGTGAAGTTTAGCTCAGCGTAGCACTAGGATTTGAAGCAGGGTAAAAAAAAGCTAGCCAAAAAGGTAAAACAAAATTGGCCTACCAGCATCTCTAAAGCTCATGAATTAACATGTTATATCTTGCTTGTTTAATTCATACCTTTGGACCTTTGATCCAAATGTCTTTTTTAGTATAGCTGTTTCCCCCTGTTGCCAGTCTTTATGCTAAGCTAAGTTAACCGGCTGCTAGCTGTTGCAGTGTATTTAACGGACAGGTGTGAGAGTGGTACCAATCTTCTCATCTAATTCTCAGCAAGGAAGCAAAAAAGTGGATTTTCTATGATGTTGACTTTTTCCTTAAAATATCTTAATGCTAAAAAATAGGTGAAGGGAGCTTTAAGATATTGCTTCTTGGTTTAATACAATTCTTGACACAAGCTTTTTGTTTTGCTGATATACCCATGACAAATATCACTTTCCCAGTTTATTTCTTTCACAACCTAAAAATGTATATGTATGTATATGAAAACTTAACCCTGGGATATCTTACCAGTGTGAAACACAGTTTCCCTTTGTGTAAGGTAAAAATCTGTTTCGTTTTTTTGCTTTAGACAAGAATTCGAGAACTGCTTACAGTATTTCTAGTCGCCCCATCTTGCCCTGCCATTAGCAGGGATAAATCCATTTTACCGCCCATATCCTTAATATAGCAAAATCCAAAGCAGACATGCAGTGGATTATGCATGTCTTTATTAAATGCAGTGGTTTAAGCAAAGGGTGCGGCTGCATACAATCATCAACACAACTCCATTGTTCAAAATCTAGTTGGCTCGTGAGCTACTGTATATTTATGTGCTTAAATTTAATTAAAAACAACAAGTTGAGGCCTCTCTCTGGAGCCGGTCCAAAGTCACTCTGGGAAATTCAGAATATGTAACATAAATACAAGTAGACAGGTTTAGGGAAAGACACTTAAAAAGTAAAGTATATTTAATGCTGTATTATAAATCAAAGCATCATAAACTGAGGATATCTTACAACAGTTATATACAACCAGAGACAGAATTTTACCTTTATTCTAAAGTATCAAATTAGTTCCCAAACGGCTGTGTTTCTGGCCACCTGACATCTATGAACTACGCTCCATGCTTGATCTGTGTTGCCCCGACTGACCTTTACACTCCCACTGCTAACCACATGCCTAGCTACCTGACATCACAGCGCCGCCTTTGAGGTCAGCCAGCGAAGCATGCTATTGCATGTTAATTGCAACATGTGTGGTGAGCTGAGCTAAAGCTGCTTGGGTTTATGTGAGGTTTTACAGCTTGTGAACAACTGTTTCCTTCTTCCTTTCCTTCCCCTTTGCTGTTCTTTCCGCCTCCCATTTATTTCTCTCAGATGAGGAATGTTGTCATAACAGAACAGATGAATCTGTTAACGCCCAAGCTGAACCTACGGGACGGTGACATCTGTGACGTCAGGCAATGATTTACACATGTGCATGATTGTGTGCTTAAATCTGATAATTCAGCATATTTAAGGGTAGAAAACTGGTCAAACCCAGATTAGTTTTTCAACTTTAAAGCTATCGTATATAACACCAACCACTGTGGCCACAAGTTACAATGACAATATACAGTATAATGGCAAATGCTAAAATGTAGCATAATAAAGCACAAGAGGATAGTAAAAACTGACTGATGGATCTATTTTGAGTTTGCCAACGTTTGCTAACATTAGCACAATGAGCTACTGGTCATACAAGACCAAGTAAAGCTGTAGCATGAAGTGAGAGGGGTTTTATTGCTTCACAATTCAGCTTTTTTTAAGAGGAAGAATGTGTCATTTATTTTTTCAAAAGTTACATAGTGTCACTATGAATAATTTCTTTCCCCCAAAAATCGTTGTTTTCTTTTTCAATTGCATTCATCTTCCGTCAATTTAAATTGAGTTCCCCTGCAGTAGAAAGTACATTAACTCTTTTTTTTAAATGCCAGAGTGATATGTTGTTTCTGTGGAAAAAAAATGGTGAAACAACTGCCTTAACTCCCTGGGGACTGCACCATCCGAGAAACAGCACCAAATGTCATGAGAAAGAGAAAAAGACAACAGCTAAAAATGGAACAATAGAGTCCTTGGTGACAACAACAATCTCAGGGTAAAAGATTCCTCAGTAAGAGAAAGGAACAAACTCCTATAAGCTGAATTAGCATTCCTGTCAATCACAGCCTTGGCTAGAGACGCGTACACAACTAAAGCCCCGATTTGATATCCCTTTCCTTACCTAGGCCCCAAACTCTATCAGCATACTGACACAGAAATATGGGGAAAGGCGAAAAAGGGGATAAGGAAGGGGGAAAAAAAGGAGAGAAAAAGAAAGAGCAAGTGAAATAAAGAGTGAGGATAAAGAGGAGAAGTGGGAAATGAAAAACGGGAAAGGAAAGGGCGTGCACGATAATGGAAAAAGGACTAATCTGCCGATTTTTATCATAGACGACATCTTTTCCTGTACAGAATGATGTGCAGCCACAGTTATAAACTTCAGGTATGCGTGTCTGTCAGAATAAAGTATGCAACAGATGGCCTTTTCTTGGGTGGCCACGTACAGTATGTAAGGAAAGCAAACTGCACACTATTAACTGACAGCTAATATGCACTTAGGTTTCCATGTGGCAGCTGTGTTACAGCTGAAACGGAAATTAAAAGTCTTGTTACACATGTGCATAAAGTCCTAATTTTCTTGTTTTTTTTGCTGCACGGTACAGTACAGCAATGCTGATTTAAGCAGGATTCTATGTTCACAGAGTAACTGTCTGCGTGGACAGCACCGGCACACAAAACATCGCCATCCGCGGGCCTATTAGGGAGAAATATGTCCAAATATTTTCTTTACAGCGAAATATCTCAGAAATGTCAGTGAAAACAATTTGGTAAAAGCCCATGAGAAAAGACTTCTTCACCCCTCCTCAAGAGGAGAGGGACAGAGGGAAAGGGAGGGAGAAAAGTGGAGAGGAAGATCGAAAAGAAAAGCTGCTGTGAACAGAAGGGAGGGGAGAAAAGGAAGGGATGGAGAGGGAGAGGGAAAAAGGGTGGGGGCTGTAGAAATGCTGACCCATTCCCACGCTGGCCTCTCTGGACTATTTCCCTTCCTACCGCCGGCCCAAAGAACCACAACGTACCCCGTATGTCTCTCTTCCCCACCCTGCGCTTTGCTGGGCTGGCTCCAAGTATACACAATGTTAGAATTCCCCTCGACTGCATTTATTCTTACTCAAAGATTAACGAGGCAGTATAGCATGCATGTAAAATATAAATACAACACTTCTTTTTGGGAGTAAAATAGTATGATTAGGCTTAAAAGAAATCTGCAGCAATAGCTTAACTCCTGTCGAAGTTGATGTGGTGAGTTAGAAGTTGACATACATGGCTCCATCTTTCCCTCCCTATCTCTATCGCTTTATCTGCATCTCCCTCTCTCTTCCTGACAGAACCAACAGGTTTACGATGCAGGACCCGGGTCATGTTTGGAACGCTCCATTCACCCTGGGCGAGGATTGTTTGGCATGGCTCATTCACGGAGGATGGGTGTTATTTCCTCGGCCCTTCCTGGTCTCTCAAGGGAAGGGCACGGCACAGATGTAAGGAACCAAGAGGAGGAAGAAGAGGATGGAGGAGAGAGAGAAAGAGGGGTTAGAGCGAGAGAAGGAAGAGGAGACTGAGAAGAAGGTGGAGAATAAGAGATTGAGTGAGTGGGGAAGAGGAGAAAGTAGTGCATTTTAAAATGTAAGAGGAAGACCAAGATGAAAAGAGAAAAAGCAAGGGGAAGATGAGAAGATGGAAGATGTGAAAGTAAGAAGAGAAAGTGGAGGAGGTTTGGGAGTGAAGGGGAATGGAGAGAGTGAGAAGAAAGAGGAGAAGAATAAGGAGGACGACGGGTTGAAAATGAAAGTGGAAGTAGATGAGGTGAGGTGAGAGGAGATGAAGCAGGGAGAAGATGAGAGTGAGGAAGCTGATGAAGAAGAGGATAGAGCAAATGCATAAGGAAGGAGAGGAGGAGATGGAGTATGGCGAGAAAAGGGGAGAAATGGCAACTAGAGAGAAATAGACTGACCTTTTGAAAAATGACATCAAAGAAGAAATCATCAACATTGTATATTTAGCAAAGTTCTACATAAATTACATTAAAAGGAATATTTGCTCATTTAAGGAAACTTGCAGAGAGCTGAGAATGAGAAGAGTGATACCACTCTGTCTGTGCAATAAATATGAAGCCACAGTCAAGAGACGGACCTCAGCTTAGCAGAAAGACTAGGTGATGGAGGAGGACTTAAACCGCACCAAAAGTGTAAAAACGACTATGTGCAAGTTGGGGTTTTACTGAGGGTTAAGACCATTCAACTTCTTATCTAACACTCAGCAAGACAGCTGAATTAGAGTATTTCCCAAGTTCTTCCTTTACCTGTTCCTTTAACTGTCCAACATACAACAGTGAGGAATCACCATTGCGGCCGTGCAATATGTGTAAATATTCTGTTGAGGACAATGAACTGCTCCAGCTGCATTTTAGCAGGGAGTAACAACAGCTTTTTTTGGTAAACTATGGGTACTATCACTGTTACAAAAGAAGACTATTTCTAGCTGAAGCAGACACCCTTTGGTCACTGATTAACTGGGGAAATTCCACATCCATGTACTCTCTATGGGAAAAAAAAATAAAAAATAAAAAAGATGCAGTCGAGACATTCCTGTGTGTTTCATTGAACATAAATGTACTATAGCACTGATGAGCGGGGGAACTAAAGAGCATAAGAGTGTGAGAAACCTCGGCAGAGCAGAAAACCATGTGTGTGTGGCTTTACTGAATAGAACTAGACGTGAATTGAAGCCCATTGTGCACCTCTATGTCAACAATCATTTTCTTACTATAACTGAGACTGATGTAAGACAGGGAAGCTTGGCTGTCTCACACACACACACACACACACACACACACACACACACACACACACACACACACACACACACACACACACACACACACACACACACACACACACACACACACACACACACACTTCAGGAAAGTGAATGGAGCTTGTCAAACCTTCATCACCTGATGCTGATCCAAACATACATGCACGCTACAGCGAACGCCTGCATGGATAACTGAATGCACGCGCGCACCCTATGCACATGTACACAGCTTACCTAGACTATGGGACACATATACACACAGACAATCTCACTGTCCCAGTATGTAGGAAACAGTATGTAGGAAACAGCTCATGGAGACCTGGCCAGTAAACACTTATAATAGCCAGGAATTTGGCATTCCTACAGCCGTTATTATATGGCCCCACACTCTCTCTGCGTCTCTCCGCCGTCTCACAGTGTGCTCAGTGATGGTTGAATGGAAGGAGGCCAATGAGACAACATGTGGTTTTGACTAGTCCAACCGAGAGGGGCATGTAAATATTGATTGTTTCAATATATTGGCAGAAATGGAAACAATGTAGAGATGTAATCTTTTATCAAAAACAGGAGCGGCGTGTTGCCTGCCAGATGAAATTATTGCTGCTCGGACCAAATAAACAGTCATGAACAAACTCCCGCCAAGCTGAAAATGTAAATGTCCAAGGCGCTTACAACTCGTACTCTTTTTCACTCTTGGTCCATTTCTCTTTCAGTCAGTGAGTCCTCATCTCTTCCCTCTGCAGGCTCTTCTTAGTCTTACTCTACATTTTCTGCCAAATTTCATCTTCTCTGTGTAACATAAACACGGCAAAACTGCATAAATAATTCTAACAGCAGGGGCTTTATGGGGGTTTTAAGCAATGAAAATATAACAACGGCATTAACCTTCCCTTCAATCAGCTATTTAGAGTGCATCTGGGGAAATGAGGCATAAAAGTCTGTAAGAAGTTAAAACAAAAAGATGCCAAGAGGGAGAACACTGCGTAACTGTTACACAAAATCAAAATGTACAGGATCTTTACCCTAAAATAACAGAAATTATTCTGAGGTTATTGTGAGGTTACAAAAGCTTTTGATAAAGTCGCTATGGAAGTAGTATGTGTGTATGAGTAAGTTTGTCATATTTTTTTAAAGGGTCCCTTAAATGTGGTTATTAAAGCTGCACTAAGCAATATGTTTAAGTAACAATAGATCAAATGACAATGGGTAACGTGACAGGCGTCCCAAGTAGTGACAAACTCAGACTTATCACCTGACTCTGCAGTTCCCCTCAAGTAAACAAAACATTATAGCATCTTTAAGTTCATTGTTTAGGTTCGCGGGCCCCCAAGCTCTCATCAACCTTGTTTCTGGCTAGAGCAAGCAGCTGTTTTCAGCAAAAAAGCTCTGATAAACCCACTCTACACTATCTACCCAGCTCTGAATGACTGACAGGCAAAGTTAGCAACTAGCTGGTGAACATAGAATTGCATTTAGCTGCTAAGGATATTTCAATCAGGAGTTGGTGGAGACCAAAACGGAGCTAAAAGGAGAGGGGATGTTGGCCTTACCAGGGCTTGACAGTAACAGTTGCCCTTGGTTTTTTTTAATATAAAAATCTTATTTCAAAAGAATTCAATATTTTATTTGGTTGTCTCCGTAAAGTTTAAACACTACGTTTGTGCGCAACACAACATTTCAGTTGTTGTGCAACCGTTTTCCACATAGACTTAGACTTATGCGCGTTTGCCGTGAAAACATACAGGCAACGCAATTTTCTGTTCACGTTAACGGCGCATGTTAAAATCTGGTGCTAATATTGCACGGTATCTACCGAACAGAATAGCAACGCAGATTTTGGTGCCTCATTATAGTGCCACTTAAATGTCTGCGCTGCTCTCTGATGCTCCGAAACAGACATTACAGGCAACAGAAACATCGCTGCATGTCACGCTAGTTAACACTAATAATACGTTACACTTTTCAGCAGATAACGTTTAGCTTACCGTTAGCTACAGTAGTAACTGGATTCAACATGTTAAAATGCTGACAGCTAAACGGTGTAAAAGTTTGACTGTATTTAACTGCAGAGGATTCTAACAGCGGGACGTACAACCGCCTGCTGCTAAAGCTATGAGCTAAAAGACCTAAACCCGAAAGGGATGGCAAATTATATTGCAAGCCATTATCTCCTTTCATTTTCGTTTCATTATTAAAATGTGTGGTATAGTTACATAAGAAATGAATTGCTCCAAATATAGGCAGTTTAAAACATGGCAACCATATTGTCAATTTCGGCAAACAAAAGCTGATTCCTGGTTGCCAAGCCGGCAACCACTTTAAAAAGTTAGTGTTGAGCCCTGCTTACATTTGCCAGGTTGCCAGAAACATGACTCCAAATGAATGACAAGGTGACAACTTTATAAGGTGATAATATTGTATGTCCTTGTTTTTTAGCTTGTTCCATGGCCCCCAAGTGGCCAAAAACAATCAATTAATGCAACTTTAAAGAATTGTGACCAAGATATGTACTACTATGCACTGGCAACACTGTTTACTACCACAAGCACAGTTGAGTATATCTGGCATTTCTGTACTGCAATTTTTTGTTACTTATCGGCTGATATTTATGCTGATACCATATATCTCTGATAAGCTACTTGAGCGATAATATTGGTCACGTAGATTTATCGGTTGCCTTTATTCACTACCCAGAATAGATAAGTAGAAGAGTAAAAAGACCCTTGTTGGCCTCCATGGCATACCCCTGTGGAAATAAACTTGGCACCATCCATACAGCACATACAAGCTGGCCGACACTTTATTTTCAATGAATGACTTAACCCTGAATTTTATTACCTAGTATATCTCCTTCACTATTGTGGATGGTGTGCACGGTTTTGCAGAATTTCCTTTATACAAGAAATGCTATTTTACTTTGAGCAAAAGGCCTTCTTCATTACTAAGGTAAACGCTGCTCACATGTTCTTTGTGTCATTGAAAAATTATCAGCCAGAAACATCTATGCATTCAGCAGTGGTCAGACCTATGTCAGCTTGTTTTTCATCAGTGATGGAGTAACAGGCTCGAACAAAACTCTTCCCACAGATACATCAAACAGGCAAGTGACCTTGGCCAGTATCTGCATCCACATCAACCTCATCCTTAATTGGAAGGGCTGTAGCACAGATGAATAGACATTTGTGAAAAGGCTATATCAAATGCTTTCTTGGCACACTGTATCAAGCTCTCACAAAAAAAGTCCCTTTTTACTAGTTTTGATTACTACACTTGGCATGTTAACACTCAATCAATTTGTTGAAATGAACTTTAGCTTAATCAATTTCTTCCATTGAATCAAAGGGAGTTCACAAGCCTGCGGTATCTGGGAGAGAAAATTGGAAAGAGGGAGGGAGGGCGTGATTGAACATCCCCACTTAAAGGTAATCTCATTGCTTATCAGATTTCTTATCAACCTTTTTTTTTCTTTCTAGCCTGGGTTGAGGGAAGCCAATATTTGCTGAGCGATGTTTTAAAAGACCAAGAGGAGGGTCTAAGCCATTAAAGCTAGCTCCCTCCTGCTCCAACTTGGCAAGAACATCAGAGGAGGCGCGCTGTGCATTGACAACCAGAGCCTCATTACACAACCCAGGCTGCTCCCTCAGCTTCACACAACCAAAGTAGTAAGATCTTCAGTGACGACAAGTTCTGTGGCTGGCTGCAACTTCAAATAAATCCATTGTTGAGGACTTTTTAAACACTTTCTGATTTGCAAGAGAATTAGTAGGAAAATCCTGGAGTATTAATCTGCAGACGTGAATGATGGAGAATCAAATTGGTTTTACCGTTCGGCCTCCAGGCGCATCTCCTCCCGCTTCTGCCTTCTCAGCTCCCGGCGCCGCTCAAAGTCCATTTCCTCCATGATTGTGCCCTGAGGGATGACATCATCAAACACAGACATGTTCTTTTACTTAATTTCAGGAAGGAAGAGGAAAGAAAGACAAAAACGCATCATTTAGATATCCTGAGAGGGCAGACATTCATGTTCACTTTTATAAGAATATATGAAGAAGAAGATGTATAGTTATGTTTGAAAGAAAGAATAATGCTAGTTATACTGTTCTTATTTTTATATCATGTGGCTGTTTTTGTCTGAAAACGTCTTATCTGTTGTAATGTTTTATGTTTTGTGTGGACCCTAGGAAGAGGAGCTGATGTTCTGCATCAGCTAATGGGGATCCTAATAAAATCAAATAAAACCAGTCAAACAAAGCCTTAGTTTTGTGGTTATCAAAGTACTTTGTTTAAAGTAGTAAGAATCCTTAAGATTTTCATTAAATTCAACCCTATTTTTTTTTACTGGATTCAAATTGCCTTTACAAGCACAGGGGATTCACAAGAAACGAGGCAGCATTGTAATCCAGAGTTACTGTTACAGCCGTGTCACCGCTGTATATGTTATTGGTAATGCAAACGGAACATGCTACTGCTGCTGCTTTACATTAAAAGCATTTAAGATGTGAAACGGGGTGGCTTTTATTGTGAAGGAGCCACAGGAAGCACAATGCATTTGTCTCCAGAGTTCGCGCTAACAGCAATCACTTATCAAAACGGTCATTTTGAGGATGTTTTCATCAGCATACTTTAATTTTTGCAAGGAACAAGAATAGACGAGTAGCTGCAGAGTAAAAGTGTTTGCTATGGTATTTAACCGCTATTACACTTATTATAATCACAGCTGACGCCAAATCAATCAACTTGAAGTACGATCCCTCTTGACACCACATGTCAAAAGTGTGTAGCCACATCTTTGTGTTTAAAAGCCTCAGCCTTGACAACTGCCTGGCTGAAACCTATGCCCCAAAACTTCACCGAGAGGTGAGGCAGACAAAGAAGAGCAGAGATACAAAGACAGAGGAGGGAGAAGCCAACACAGGATGTTAACTCAGTCAGTTAAGAGCAACTCTCACTAAAAATACGCCGCTAGGGTACGTGACTGGATGTGCAGTGAGGACCGAGACCACCCAGGAGCTGCTGAGCCTCCATCATACATCTACGATCCCAGCTAAACCCCCATCAACATCTTCAATACACTGGAGCAAAGTAAATAGACCCTAGCTGAGCACAAGAATGATAAAAGGTGCATGGCAGTTCGCGGGATAAAAAGGCAGCACTGAATATAGTCACACTGAAAACACTTTATCCTTCGTGGTGAAACAACATGAGTAGGAAAGTGACTGTGCCAGAAAATAAGATGCTTTAAAGTGCAGTAGGACAATTTGGAGAAACAAAGAAAGAATATTGACTGTCATACCTTGAATTAGCCTTCAAACAATGTGTTTTTCTTCACACCATACCAGCTTTTCACAATGCTCTCTCCAAACAGAGATACAATGCAACAACAAGTAATAATCTGCAACAGCCTGGCCTCAGCTGACAAAAAAGGCAAATGCCTGTTCCCTTCCCCTTTCTGCTAGTTGTCCCTCCCTCCATCCCTTAGTGACCTCCTTCCTTCTTTCCCTCAGCCTTACCCCTCCCTCCCTCCCTCCCTCCCTCTCTATCTCTACTGTTAACTTTTCCTGTGTTGTTTACCTACATGTCGGAGCTTGGCTAAACTCTGCTCTAGGACGTGATTTAGCTCTTGAGCCCAGCTTCCTGTGTGTTATAAGCATGTTTGTTTCTTTTATCTGCAGTTGCATACAGGAGGGGTCAAAGAGAGCTTCTTTATACATTGACATCTGTATACGAGAGTGCATGCACACAAGCATGTAGGTGCAACATTACAGTGTTTGGGTGCATGCATTCACACTAAGCGTACTAATGAGCATGCACAGATGTACAGGAAACACACAGACAGGCGAGAAGTGCTAAAAGAAACCATGACTCTGAGGGATCCTTCTAACCCTCACCCTCCCCACTCCATCTTCTCCCCCAGTCTCCTCCCCCCATGTGAGCCTGTACAGTAAACACAGCCTTGTCTCCCCGCTATTAAATGCTTCTGTGACTCGGAAGAGATATTTTAAATACCGCAAAAATTCACTCTCTATGTTTAGATTCACTCTTAGTGTCATTTGTGAAACGAGGAGGAGGGGGGCAATTGGCACTTGGATGTGGGGTTATTCATACAACCGTAATTAAGACGAAATGAGAGCAATAACTAAAACCGACAAGGCCTCCAAACATCACCAGTCTAATCACATACTTCATAGAACCAGCGACGCCAAGGGAGATTGTATTAGTAACACAAGCACGACAGCATATAAACTTGAAGTTATTGTTGCAAATAATGCGTGATTTATGCAGCTGAGAAGACCGCGTTTTTCATTCGGTGTTCAGTTTTGTACATAAATGAGTTAGAGACCATTTAAAAGCATGACATTTACAATGTAAATTAGAATAAAAGTAGGTTTGTCAACAAAATGATTACAAAGTGGACCATGCAAGATTTTACATGAATAATAAACCTGAGATAATTATATTTTTTCAAGCTGATATATGATGTAAGAATAGGGCTGCTGACTGAATGCAGCACAGTCACATTGTCTCGTCTCCACATGGGAGAGCACAAGGCGCAGGACAGAAGAGGAAGCCTGTGGCTTGCAGACAAGGCCCTCAGTAAGACATAGAAATTTAACTGTTGTGTATATCACTGGAGGGACCACCCACACTTTGCAAAAGCTAACAGAGGCAGAACGAGAAAAAGACAGCATTCCAAGTTGAGCAACCTACAGTTACAAGTTTGTGACATTTTCAGACTTTTATAACAGCCTATCTTAGCCTGTATGCTGTAAAACCTCTTGTTCCTTCCTGTCGCTGCATCTGTAAATTTTTTTCAACCATTTATCACTAAAACCTGCATCATCCATCCATCCATCACATCCTCCCTTGTTATTCTGTCTCTCTTTTCTCTTCTCCTCCCCCTCTTTCTTTTTCCCTGTCTGCACCAACCTTCTACAATGGCTATAATGACACATTTACCAGTCAAATTACTACCTGTTGAGACTGCCAGACCCTGGCACAGAAACCAGTGTGTAAGTGCCAGTCTCTCAAAAAGTCTTAAAAGCCAAGTTGGTATTATCCTGACAGCCACTACAGGATTACAGCACCTTATAATGCCTCTATCTTCTCAAGAAGTCTTGAGTTAAAAGCACCAAAACAATGGGCCCCTATTGGCCAAATGAGGCACAAAGTAGATCAAGCAACAGTCTGAAAGTAGCTGAAGAATAAGTATGGGCCAGCAGCACATCTATTTTTGGCTTTGGTGAAATGTTCCTAACGCTGGTTAAGCATTCTGTGAGAAGAGAAGACTGCAGCTTTTTGGTCAGATTTCTTACTGTGATACTCAGAGCAACTATCCCCTCACAGCCTTTGGACAAACACATTAATCTCCACATTATGGCTATGGAGCTATGTAAGGAATGCTCCTATTTAACCTCTGATTTTAGCAGAGGGGGACTTAAAAGAGCCTCCAAATTACTCATTCACATGCCAGTTACAGACAACTCCTCCTTCGGAACTTTTTTGTGTGCAGTGACTGTTTTGGTTTTTGAATAAAGGGAATCAATCTGAAGATAAACAAGTCAAAACTAGCTCAGCGCTCGTTATGTGCTTGCCAGCTGTGAGGTTGGCAAATAAAGGAACAATGATGACTCGTTGCAGCTGGTGATTACACGGCTTAGTCACAACCAAGTCACTGTTTTGCAAGTCTCAAGTCTTTGCACCAAAGTCCCAAGTCAAGACAGGCCAGTCCCGAGTCAAGTCCCAAGTCAAGTCCAAAGTCCTAAACTTTGTGTTTTGAGTCCTAAACAAGTCATAATGCAATATTCACCAAATCTAAACAACAGAGTAATAATAAATTAAATTTACACAAATGAAGGCCTTCCAAATGTTTGGGGAAAGGTATCAAGTATTTTCAAGTCAAAAGGCTCAAGTCCAAGTGAAGTCACGAGTCATTTGTGTTGAAGTCCAAGTCGAGTTGGAAGTCTTTCCTGAAATTCTTGAGTAGTCTAAAGTCATCAACTTTGTGACTCGAGTCCAAGTCATGTGACTCGAGTCCACACCTCTGCAAATCACAGTTTTAGGTCGTTATGACAGTAATTTTTTTATATACATGCTAGACTCACACATGTTGGAACATGACACCTAAATAATAAAAACGATTTTACATGGATCCTCTATTGACGAGCAACATGATCCCACAAGTAAGCTAGTTGTTGATGGTTGTTAACAGAACAAGTCTAAGAGTCTACACATCTATGCTAGCAGCTCTGTAGGCTTTGCCTGTAAGCTAAATGCTAATGTCATAAAGCTAACATAACAATGCTAACATGCTAATATATGGAAGGTTTAATGTCAACCAGGGCAGGAGAGGAGAGGATTTATATGTGTAGCAGATACGGAGTCACAGCTGTGCAGGTGTCCAGGTGAAGAGAGGTATTCCAGTAATCTGGAATGTGAAGGCAACACAGGCACAAAGCCTGGCCTTTCTAGTCAATGCATCAATGGAAGGAAATATTTTGTCCACCTGCTACAGTTGTTGGTATGTTGAAAAACTCATCGACCACTTTCACTCTTTCACCAGTCGCATGCCATTTGGTTTTTCAGAAATAATATGAACTACCTTGGAGACTACATGACACACGAGATCCAAATGCTACAGTGAAATATGCTCGGACTATTGAAAATGATAACCGATTATATAAAAAATAATTTCAAATATTGTTTAGATAACGAATAGGCTACATATCATGGGATATTGTGGATGATACGGCCCCTTAACTGTGAAAAGAGAGCAGCAGAATTTCAGTATTTTGACATCAGCTGTCTTCACCTATCAATATTTAGTCAGCCAGACTAAAAATTTAGGGCTTCAGTCAAAAGTTGAAGAAGACAAAAATACAATTGTCTCCACATTCTGACAAATTTGAGGCTTTTATTGTGACAGCCTCTCTTCAAATACTGTCATGGGTCTGCCAGACTTGCTTGACATATGATTCACCTCTCTTTCGCAACAGAAATGACTGCCACACACCCTCTTTCTCTGTCTCTGCTAATAGTCAACTAGCTTAAAGCTGCTTTGTGGAGTTTTCTTGGAAACAAAAAAAGTTATGTTTACACTCAGTGTTTCACGCATTTCCTGCCTCATAAAACATTTAAAACAAAGTTGATTGTTTTGCATTTACATTGGCTAGCTAGCAGTATTCAGCCCTGGCTTTTGCTGCTGTATTGCTCAATTTTGCTCCATAGCACCACTAGTGGTGCCTTGCTCAAGAGCACTATGGCAGCAAGCATGCCCCCATTTGCATGTACTGTTAGCTATAGGACAACCTGCTGTGAATTTTCTGTTTATGGGGGTACTTGATGCTAACTTGACAGGATATGAACACACTTATACTTAAAGAGAGAGACAAGTATATTGGTTTAGTCAAAAGCTAAGATATAT
This sequence comes from Perca flavescens, assembly GCF_004354835.1. Lineage (NCBI taxonomy): Eukaryota > Metazoa > Chordata > Actinopteri > Perciformes > Percidae > Perca > Perca flavescens. The sequence continues at coordinate 16,093,378 of NC_041353.1, read as the reverse complement.
TGGACTCTAGTATTTAGTATCCAAGTATTTTGGGCAAAGTAAAAATGATCATTTTATGATCGTTTTATCACACAGATAACGCTTCTGCAGTAAAACAGGAGGGAGAGAGAAATAAAGTGAGAGAGATACTGCATGCCTGTAGGTATTGCACACAAATAGCTGTTTTGGCTGAGGCTCTGGGGACAGTTTGAGTTGGGTAAAGCTAACGTTTTCTGCTGGGGTAAGGAGTCTCCTGAGATTAGTCTGTTAAAATATGTTCAGCCTGTGTGTGCATCACTATAAACAGTATTTAACAAACAGGATTTACATTTATAAATGTGTTTTGTGTGTATTTATGTAAATGTGTGCAGAGGCGGTGCATATGAATAAACGCATGCTTTTTATTTTGTTTCCACTTTAGATGAGTGTGAGAATGTATGTTTTTTACAAGTGTGATACAGAAAATACATATGGACACTGCAAGTGCAGTATGTGTGCGTTTATGGTACAGTAAATGTATGTACATGTGTGATATCCATCACCACCTCCAGTGCTGTGTATGGAAAGCTGGCCTTGTGGTTGTGGTTCTCTGTGCTGTGTCTCCTCTCACACGGCCAGGCCTCGGCAGCATTAACACGTTTACAGATCCAGGATGCAGAGCAGCTGTGGATGAGCATTCATAAATTCACAGGAGGTTTTTGGCGCACCAAGGCCAAGAATTTCTCTTTTATTTCCATCTCCGCTCGTTCCTCCCTCAGCTTCATCTTTCTCTGCCTGCCTTTTAGAGCCTGAATGATACATTGGTGCGGCGATAATATTAACTGCTACTGTGTATTGTTAGATAATAGGACTGTCACTTATCATCTGAAATTTAAATTGCTGTTTAAACTTGGGAAATAATAAAATATTGTTTCTATACTGACCTTTTGTTTGCATAAGCACAAGATGCTGTAATCCAGCAGGACGTCTATCTGAACCACTGCAGTAAACCAGACTATTGTTGCTCTTTTTGCTAGCGCAAGACTGAGCAAATAATAATGACACCAAACAATCAAAGTAACATGAGGATGCATTTTAGATTTTACACCACAGATGGAAAAATTGTGGATAAACATAAAGCTGTTTTTTGACTTTGTAAAAGGCCTTGCGGTAACATTAGCTTATCATGTTAGCGTGTTAAATTAGCTTGTCACTCAAGTGGAAGCAACATAGTTTAGATTTAGGCTACATTGGGTCATATTTAAATTGATTTGAACAAATGTGTTCAGATTGCAGATTGTGTTAGTTCTGATTTGTGATGTAAAAAAGTTACCACCGCTAGTATGTAGGTAACAAAAACTGCAGTACAGAAATGCCAAAGATTTAAAGTTTAATATATTATCAGGTTTTATAGGCTGTTTCTATTTTTCACTTATTCAGTATATGTTGTTTGTAGTTGCTGATACTATTTGATACTAATTTAATTTCCAGTTTACGGTTTCAAATGTACTGTTATATAGCTGTTAGTGTTAAAAAGGTTGTGACTTTAAAATGTCCCACTCTGCACATACTGTATGTCTATAGCCAAATTTCAATATTTCTTAACAATGGGCGCCCGGATAGCTCTGTTGGTAGAGCGGGCGCCCATATATAGAGGTTTGCTCCTTGATGCAGTGGGCCCCGGGTTCGATTCCGATCTGCGGCCCTTTGCTGCATGTCATTCCCCCTCTCTCTCCCCTTTTGTGTCTTCAGCTGTCCTGTCAAATAAAGGCCTAAAAATGCCCAAAAGATTATCTTAAAAATCCATCCAAAATCCATTATTGATCGCCTGTACTGTGTTTGCTCATGCAGTTTTCTTTTCTTTTACTATCACCCTTTTCTCACTGTTTCTATCTCCTCTTGGACCACAATTCAGCAGCTTAGCCAACAGCTGTTCAGCTACAATATGGGGAGATTCAGGGTTGGTTGGCTATGAATTCAGTTTAGTAATTGGTTTAATTTCATAGGATTTACTCATGTCCAAGCAGCCAAAGCTTCTTTATGTATTTGTCTGTCTGCATTTCCTGCCACAATGTGAATATCAACCACAACAGCTTCTGTTGTCAAAGCTGAGGTCTTCAGCTGCGACTATATATTCTAGGCAACATAACGAGGTGGCCAACTGCATCAGACCCATGCTTAATCTCAATACCATCTGTTTTCCACTCACACTATGTCCTCCAAAACAAATTTTTGAAAAGTGTGGCTTCGGCTCAAATGAGGAAAAATGTCACTGAGCATGAGCAGACGGTTTTCGTAGGCAAACCTAAGAAGATAATGCCACTGTGGCAAGTGAAATGTGGTGGAATATCGTGCTGACGGTTTTGGGGGTTGGGGCAAGAAATGGGCTACAGTCCCTGAATGCCACAGATGCAATGTCATTAGTGACTTTAGATGTGGCGATCAGACACAATCCTCCCTCAAGTCACCCTGCAATCTCCTTTGGGCTGACTTTAGCTTTCTGATAGAAGACGAACCAGCGAGGGGACATTTCACATCGGTGTGGGGAAAAGACCTGAAGGTTAAAGATGTTAAGTTTCCATTTGGTGAAGAAAAAGGAGACTCCTGCATTCCCAGACAATGGTTCATATTCCATAACACCTCTCTGTGCCCTGTGAATCATACACACTGAGACAGACTAACTAAGGCACGCACACGCACAGACACACACACAGACACACACACACAGACACACACACACGAAAATCTCAATGGAATACCTTGGATGCATTATAGTTTACAGGGTGGTAGCAGGTTACACTAAGCACTGCTGGAATGAATCAACCACTGAGTTTATTCATGACTAAAAAAGCAACAATCAAAGTAGAGAAAAAAACATCCTCACTTACTCAGTTCATATTTTAGTCTAACACTTAAAGAAATTAAGCAAATCTGCTTCAGATCGTGTATCTAGCCGAGTCCCGCCCACTACAAAGCAGTGTGAAAAGCCAAGACAAAAACACAACTATATCATGAAATAACCGAAACAGTTCAAAAAGTTAGTTAGCGAAAACATGTTGTGTTCATGTAGGACCCAAGGCTGAACATGAGAAAATAAATTAGGATAACTTGGACTTTTTTTGTTTTTTGTTTTGACAATCAGTTATTGGAATAAGATTGCACAGTTAAATGCAGAGTTCTGGGAAGGTGTTTCTTCTTTCAAAAGGTACATTTAAAAGACCAACTTCCTGGTTGAACTTTGACCCACTGTACTTACCATAATTGTGCACACAGTTTTCCAGTGCAATGAGTTTCTTAGCAATATATTGACCAAGCTTTCAGTTTTGAATCCAATATTAAATGGTTTAGATAATCTGGCTTGACTCTTGGTATGTTTACAACCAGTCTGATCGTCAGATCGCTTGTGTTTATTAGTCGGTGTTTTAGTGATGACTCCATATTCCCAAATCTTAGTAATTACTTATCACAGCCAATAAAAAAGATGAACAAAACTACAAAACGTAAGACCCTAAAAACTGTAATTATTCTTTAAAGTACTGTCCGACTCAGCTCTAACCATCATCATCGGCTTATTTTCTCAAACAGCATGTTGTGATAGCCTCATGACGATAAATAGCATTTGTTTCAATTATCTTTCAAACTGCCAAATCTCTTTTGGAAAGGAAGCCGTAGTTGGATACTTTCTAAACTCTTGTGTTGCCCTGATTAAAACAAATTACTCTCTATGTAGCATTCTTCAATCGTGTGTTTTATTTTCCACTGTCAGCCAGATAACCTCACTAAACTTTGAGCATCCATCGAATATATTTAGACTATGACTCACTGTTCTTTTAATATTTTCTCTTCTCATGGTCCCACACAGGGATGGGAGTTTTGTGCCGCTCATCACACTTTAGGCCACTTTCACTTCTGTGGATAGACAGCAGAAAACGCCTGCACTTCACCAGCCACAGTTCCCCTTCAGGTTGAGGGTGTGTGTTTATATGTCTTTAAACCTCACGCCTGAACTAAGTCACACTTAAATTGCAATAAAAACATTTCCCCAACATGCCATATCCATCATCTGAATGTCACAGCTTTTGAAGAGCAGGTTTTAGCACACAGCTAGTCTATTTAAACTGAAAACACACCATCTGTATTCTCATTTTGAGGAAATCTAACTAAATCCAGCTTCAGCTAAAAGTTAACTTGAAGCCCTTTAAAGTTAACCACTGAAATGAGATGATAAATTCCTATTTGTCAGCTGTTGATCCAATTTACCAAATTAAATAACTGCCCAAGAGGAGTTCATGTAGCAGTTGGCTGAAAAAGAATGGTTATAAAACATTGTTCCGACTTTTAAATGTTGGTTTTAAGAGGCACATTTGTATTAGAAGTTGGATTCTTGCTGCCCAAATCATAAATAATACTGTAAAAAGGCAACTTATTTGTGAAACAGCAGCAAGAGCCAGTACAATTCCTCTCCAGTCTTTGACTTTTAAAAGGCTTGTGCCCCTTTTAAAGTGCATTTAGATGCTACACCCACAATCAGACAGAATAGGGAGAAAAAGCATTCCAAAAAGTACAAATCCCACACAAAATAGGGATGTTTGTACGGCATCAAAAGGCTACTGCTCCCTGGCCGTGCTCCACATGACCAAATATGGAAAGAAAAAATGCTGCCTTTTCCCGTAACCAAACTGGGAAAAAGAAGAAAAAAAAAAGGGGGGGAGGTTCCTTTGCATGCTGTGTGCACAGCGAGATAGAGCTCTCACACTCACTACACAGTGGCCGCAGAGTTGGCTCCCTCTCAAAACAGCATGACTGATGGTGATGTTGGACCTGTCGTGACATCTCAGCGAACACTGTTGGGCAGACACACACACACAAACACACACACCTGCACGACTCAAGAATCATGAAAGAGAGGCACACCGATCCTTTCACTACGCTGACATTTCATTTTTAAACACACACAAAAGCTTTCTTCACTTTCACATATGAGCTCTATACCGGAGTCTCAGCAGTGCACTTTGAATCAGAGCCCCCTGGAAGGGAACATTCCTCTTGGTGAAAAAGCAGCCGTCTCAAACACCACAGTCCTCTGCCTAAGTTAGAAACGGTTTGTTTATCCCCCCCCCCCTCCCGCTATATGAAGCGGCTCCGACATTCTCCTGCCGCTGCCGCGCTGTAAAAAATATGTGGGTATGTCATTTTGCAGGAAATTTATCAAATTATCAGGGACATTTTTGGAGCGTGTGTGAACCGCTAGCAATGGAGGAAAACTGCTGGGAGATGGGGGGGGCCTACACTCAGCACAAAACAATAAATAAAAGGACTTGTAGGCCTACTTGATTTTATTTTTTTACAAAACCAACTTAACAAGTCACTGAATTTTTGTATTCAATCTTAAAGGAATAGTTCGACAATTTGGGAAATATGTTTATCTACTTTCTTGATGAATGTTAGATGACAAGATTGATGATGACTGGTCTCATTCTTGTACACAGAATATGAAGCTCCAGCTAGCAGGCACTTAGCTTAGATAGCACAAAAATTGAAAACATTGAGAAACAGCTAGCCTGGCTCTGTGTGATTGCTTAATCAGTACAAAAACTTGAATGTATAAACATATATTTCCTGTAACAGTTTAAGCTATGCTTGGTGACTGAGAACGGACTGTACATTTTTTATATTTTTTGCAAAAAATATATATCTTTTTACAATCTTAAAGGAAAGGTTAGCCATATTTAGAAATACCCTTCTAGCAGTGAGTTAGATGACAACATTGATACCACTCTCATATATGTATGCTACTGTATGAAGCTAAAGCCAGCAGGAGAATAGCTTAGCTTAAAGACTGGAAGCAGGGTGAAAAAGGGTCAGAAAGTAAAAGAAATCACCTAGCTTAATTTGTTTGCTTAATTTGTACAAACCGTGTGGTTTTAGACAGGTTAGTGTTACTGTTTCTTCCTGCTACCAGTCTTTATGTTAAACCAAGCTAATTACCTGTAGCTGCATCTCCCTGAAGTGAAATAATCTGTTGATTGATGGTACAAGAGTTCCACTAGCATCATGATAATATTGATTGAGTTGAATTTAATGAACTACTGAAATATCTCCTTTTAGACCTTACTTTTTTTATATATATATACTTTGTGTTGCTGCCCAGCAATGAGCAAAGTCATAAACAAGCCATTCTGGCTCTTTCCTATCCTGTTACCTCAGGATCCAGGCGGTTTTAGTTTTCAGCACTGCAGCCCTCTTATGTAAAAACCTCCTTGCAAAATGCAACAGGTATTCTGGTGCAAGTATCCTGAATGTCAAATAATCAGAATAAATATGCACCCCTGCACTTGACAAGAGATGTTAACAGTCTGTTGTGTAAGTCCACAAGGACATTTATAGTCAAACCATTCATCTTTTTGTCACTCAGGACCAAATGCGATGTCAGAACATGCATGCTATCAAGGGCCGAGACTGTATGAAAACCACATTATAATTGTATAAAACAAACCAGGACTAATGAATAAATACATGTAATTTTTCCACATAATTTTCCTGTCATAACAAACCAAAGTTATGATGAATATACAAGGACAACATCATTGAGTCTCTCAGTTTCTAGGGCACAATGTGACTTTAAGTCTATTAAATAGGATTGTAAATAAATAATGACAGACAGATGTTGTATGAAGCTAATGACAAAGGAGGTGATAGTAATCTCAATGAACAGGTCATTTAATGGTCTTGGAAACCTCTTGCATCATTGGCAGAGTTTTCTCATTTTAGGCAATGCACACCAGAACATGTGACATGTCGTGAACCCATTCCTCATCCTTCTCTCAGCTCCATTTCCGAAGGAAAAGCAGCCCCCTCTTGTTCCTTTAGGACATCCCGTCTTGACACCTGCCTTTTGTCAGAGTAAATGAGGCCTGGGCAGGAGTCTGTCTCCTCAACAGGACATTAATCTGCTACTAGTAAGCTGACCAGAGAGACTAGTGGAACCCGAGTGCTGATATATGGTGGGTTTTAGTCCAAGCACTGCTACTGCCGACACTGCAGCGACAGAACGGTTTATCCAGCTGATGGCAATAAAGCAGAGTTGAACGGAAAAGGATAAAACAGGACGGAACAGAGCAGAAATGACCTCTACTATGCTTAAAATCCTTGCTTTCTTTCAGATATGTGAACTAAGTTCAGCTCTTATAACCAGAAACTGAAAGTTCACAGTTTCAATCGCTGCAAAAAGCCAGCGCTCCTGGCAATAAGGCCCCCAGGCAAGATCCCGAACTTGTACTTTTTTAATAAGTGAAGGTCACTCGGGATATGCACCAAAGCTCAATGACTAAAATGTAAAAGTATACGTGATTAGCATGATTCACAGCAGCCCACAGCCTCTGGTATACGGGCAATAACATGACATGCTGGAAACATTAAGTGGAACATAAAAAAATGTATTTCTCATAAAGCTTGAGAGGTTCCTGATGTGTTTCTCTATGGCAAAAAAATGGAAAGCAAATGGATCTGCTGAACATTTGTGACATGCTTCCTATAAAAGCCACGTTCCTGTCGTGGTGGACGTGTGGCTCTCCGTGGCCGGAGAGAAATTACACTTTGGTGAAAGAAGAAAAAACCGTAGGGATAAAAAAAAAAAAAAAAAAAAAAAAGGCAGAGTGATTAATGTGGCTGGCTCAAACCACACTAAGAGAGAACGTCTTCCCATCATACCTTACATGGAAACATACATGGGGTTAGAGTGAGGCTTAAACGCATGATGCAATGCCCCCACATACTGAGAGCCTGTTGAAAACATGACAGCTGAGGGCAAACCCTAACACAAGTTTGCCTTTTTTGTGCATGCATCACAAGAAGACACAAAGAAAATCACTTTTGCAGAGCACATATTTATTTAAATCTCTCCAAATGTCATAAATCTTTATCTGTCTTGCCTTGTTTTAACACACAAGTCAGTAAATCACAGCAGCGGAATGCCAATTTTTTGAAGCGTGCTGCGAGGCTTTTCAAGGGTATTACATGACAAGATATTTTTTCAAAATAAGGGGCTGCATTCCTGGAGATAGATAGGAGGAGATTAAGGAGTGGGTAGGGTTGTGGGTGGGGTGGCGGGCGGGCGGGCAAGATGACCTGACCGAGAACGGATGGGAAGAGGTGGAGTGATCCCCTGACAGTGCTTTCAGTTCATACTGGGATAAATCGAGGGTTCCTTTAGCAAAAGCACAGACAGGACACTTATAAAAATACACACAGAAAAAGGAATGGTAATAGAGAGATTTTCAGCACAGACAGCAAGGGATGTTTTGTTTTAATCTTATGACTCTCTCTCTCTCTCTCTCTGCGTATTCATGACATGCTCTCAGAGAGTTGATGCGGGGCCAAGCCAGTTAATGGTGGATGTGCTGGGACTCATAGCCAGGTGTGGAAACTGCGAGATATCTCTGATCAGTATACTCAGCAGACAGTTGATAAATGGGCTTTAGTGGACACTGACTTAGAATGTTTAATTATGTTGAGAGGCATTCAAAAGGATCAAGTTACATTGCACACTTACGTCTATCACTGTTAGGCTTATAATACAGTTATGTTTGTATTCAGTGTATCTCTCCAAAATGTGTTATGAGTATCCTTAAACCTTTATAAGCATTTAAGCTGTGTTAGGCAATTTCTTTTTTGACATCATTGGGCAAAGATTCCATAATAACCTTTAGCATACCGTAATTCAAGTGGTCTAAGAGATAACTACACTTCTATATCTCCTCTTGGCTCTGTTTTCTGACTTTAGAAAGTCTAGCCTGTGACGGGAAACTTTGGCCAATCACAAGTAGAAAGCGTTTTGTTTGGCTGTTCTGCACATGCATTGCCCATGCAACAGAGAGGGGAGAGCTGCAGGAAGAGATTTCATTCTACTTCAAATCCTGCAATTTTGTTGCTCTCTACCCACTGCAGCTTTAATGGATTTGCCACTTGAAGGCAAAGAGTTGGGAAACAGCAAGCTATTTACTCATTCAGCAGATCATGTGTCTGGCCACGTAACTCCATTATTCACTTTTCTTTTAGCTAAATGCTAACTGTCTCTTTGGCGTTTGGTGTTGGGCAGGCAACGAATACAGCAGCCTGCTCCGACAAAAAACAAAGCTCATTAGATTGAATCAAAACAGTACACCTGCGAGCTGCAAAAACCAAACCAACGAGCTGAAAAATGCTAAAAACGTCTGTAGAGATGAGGGGAACTATGGAAGCCCTGTGAAAGGCAAGGTGGAAGAAAAAAAGGTTTTTTGGGCATTATCGGCCAAAACCTAAGTTTAAGTCCTACGTACAACAAACCTAGGTTTTGGCCACGAATGGTATCTCCTACATAGGAGAAACTATCTCGTACGTACGAGTTAAACTTTTACTTCTTAATTAGGCTGTTGTAAGGCCTAGAAAGACGTGCTGAAGGCTTAGTGTATGATACAAATGGAATTGAAAGTTCAGCCAAATGCAGCATAAAGAAAATGTTTTACCTTCTTAGTTAACAACAAATGCCTATACCTCGTCTATACCACTAAGCGCATCAGCACGACTTTCTCGCCCTTGACACAGCCTAACTAAGAAGTAAATGTTTAACTCGTACCTACAAGAAAGTATCTTCTATGTAAGAGAAAACCTAAGTTTAAGTCGTACGTAGGACTTGAACTTAGGTTTTGGCAGACAGGATGCCTGAAAAAACTTCCAGGGCTTCCGTAGGGAACTGCAGTCAGGTGATAATTTTCCGTGGATTTGTCACTCTGCAACACCTTTTACATTACACACGATCGTTTGATCCCTAGTGCAGCTTTAACGCTTGAAAGCGTTTCCTTTCTGATAAAATGTTTTGAAAGCAGATTTTGTTTCGGCTAACAATCATCTGATTTCCTGCCTTTTGCGCATTATTCCTTTTTTTGCCGTGTTACCATCACTAACTGTTGAACGGCGTGAAACCTATGCATCTTGTTTGTCTTCTTCTTTGTGTTTTATGTCTTCCATGCACTACACATTTGCACCACCCTCTACAGTCAGCAGGAGTACATTTTGCATTGCAAACAAAACGTTTAGGCCTATCTAAGAGATTAAATTCAATACTTCATGAATTTTACTGTAATACTTTTCTCCAAGTGTAAGCTGGTACATATTGAGCAGCCAGCACAGGGAAGAAAACACCGTAGTTATAGGAAGGAGGACTAATAGAAAAAGGCAGAGCATAGCTCTTGACAAAGGACTGCAGAAGTCAGCACAAAATTCGTGAAGTAAACCAGTCCTAATCCCAGTCCACCTACAAGGGTTGACAGATATGATGCCAGGAACTAGAAATGTGAAGCTCTTTCGTTGAGACGAAGATGAAATCCCAACAGGCATTTCTTCCCATCTTTCAGTGGTTTTACGGTATTAAAGCGTTAGCATTGCTTTTGAATCAGCGGATGCACATTCTCTAAGTGACAGAGAGAGCTCACCCCTCCTTCCAAAAAATACATTCCACTCTCCTCATACCTCAAATCCTTTCAGGGCTCTACAGGGCTAAAGTTCACTAGCTTTACCAGATCTCATTTTCGTGCATGGCTGTGCTGGCTGTTATTATTAGTGTGGCAGCCGGCCAGCTTGGACGGGTACACGTCTACTGTTCCCCCTCAAGGTGAAAGACCCGAGCCGAGGTCTTTAATCTGTAGGTATACAGTAGGTAATGTATGGCACATTATACTCTACACTCTTTGCAGGTGTGTTTGTACTGTTTTCATTGTTTCTGTCAGTCTAGTAAAGGCAAAAGTGACTGCCAGTACAAACACTAGAGATCTTCATATCTGCAGTATACAGTGGCAGAGCAGCGATTGTCAGTAGAGCGTCTTGAACTGTGTCCTTTAGGAGAGTTACCCCCCGTCTGTCTCTATTTCTTCTCTTTCTGTGGTTATGTGACTTTGGAAAGCATTGCCAGAAATTCCAGGAAACCCTAGAGCTTCATGAGACATAACAAAGCTCTCTCTCTCTTCCTCTGTCGTCGTCTCTTTCATTGAAGATTACACTTCTTTACATGTTTCTCCGTCTGCCTTTTGCTGGCCTGGGAGCTCTGCAGCTCATTCTCCCTGGGAGTTGAAAGTAAATTTATTCAATGGCTGATTAACTCATATCATACCATTTTAAATGGTGAAATTTCTTACTTTAAATGCCTGTGCTAATTCTAGACCACGGACTATTTAGACCATGTAAGATGCGATCATTGAATGCTATTAGCATGATGTGGCATTTACCACTAAATTGAGGCTTTAGAGGTTAATATATGTATGGTACTTAAGCCTCCTAATTCCTAAATTTATTAGAATAACACATATCTCAGACAGCCATGAAATTGTAAATAATTGAGCGGTGCTCTTAGGAGGCTTCTCTGGTTGCTCCGTCAAAGTTGCTGCAAGCTTTTTTTAGCTGATGGCAAAACTGGAAATGAGATTTGGTTCACAAAGCAGAGCTAAATGGGAATAAATCCAAAACCACAGCCGTCCCCCTCGGCAATAATCTGTCCATGGGGGGGTTCATCCATCTCCTCGTGCTTGAAAATTGTCTCCTCCATCTGGGTTACTTCTTCTCTCAAACACATAGATGCATGTCTGAACGCCCTCATACATACACCTACAGACATACCTACTCACCCCACCCACCACCCACCTTGTGTTTATGTTCAGAGCTTGAGTGACTGGTATTTCATTTCGGCCTGCCCGGAGCCCTTTTGCACAGTTTGGCTTGGCCGGTGTACCATTACTGGTCATTAAGTCTAACCTGAACTAATAGGGGCCCATTTTCCAAGGTGGTCTCCCAGGTGGCTGTCACAGAAGTGAGTGGCACTGCGGGACTCAGGGCTCGACTCCCAAGTCTTGTGAAAAATCTGTCGGAACGCAAGCCAGACTCCATCATACATGGGACACAGACTCTTTGATAACAAGAACCCATTGTTCTAGGGGGGCGTCTGGGTGTTTTGTTTCTCATTAAGGCAGGTTTAATGAGGCCAGCCAGAAGGGGCACCCCATCCCTCTAATGCACTATTTCTGCCTTCTTCAACATCTTATCCAATGAACCACCCACCTAAAAACATTTGCTCAAACCAATTTATTCCAAATTCATCCCAAACACGTAATTATGGTTTCTGCTTCAGATTATGTATAACCCTTATAAATAAAGCCAAAAAACATGCTAATACACCAATATATTTAAGCAGCCAAACTGTAAGTAGAGCTTGACCGATATTATCTTAACGCAGATATATTGGTAACAGTGAATATATTGGCATTGTAAAAATTAACGTAAATGAATGCCACGTTTTTTAGTCATTTAGACACAGTGTTGCCATTACATAGTTTGTCCACCAGAGAGCACTGACAAATTTTACACAGTACCACCAAAATGCTCAGGTCAGTACATATCTTGGGCACTAATACTATAAAAAACTAGTTTAAGAAATATTTATAAACATTTATTTGTTATGCATTTATGAAAAATATGACTATTTGGAATCCATCAGGTTTTTTTAAACTCTCGATTCTTACATTGTTACTGGCCTCAAAAATCCAGTATCAGACAGGCTATTGTAGCCAGTTTCCTTTGTTCCTAAATATAACAATAAAATAAACTAAATTACTTGTGGCACATCCACATACTCATACTTACAAATCATCACACGCCACCAAATGATTCCTACAAGTGATGTTCATTGCTTTTTATCTGATAATAGAAGTATGGTTACAGCTACATTCTCCCTTTGTCAGGGCACTGAATGACTTAAAGGTCCCATGACATGGTGCTATTTGGATGCTTTTATATAGGCCTTAGTGGTTCCCCAATACTGTATCTGAAGTCTCTTTCCCGAAATTCAGCCTTGGTGCAGAATTACAGCCACTAGAGCCAGTCCCACAATGAGCTTTCCTTAGAATGTGCCATTTCTGTGTCTGTAGCTTTAAATGCTATTGAGGAGGAGAGAGGGCAAGATGGAAGGTGGGGGTGTGGCTAGGGCTGGGTATTGTTCAGAATCTTTCGATCCGGTGCCAATTTCGATACCTCAGTTTCGATACCGATTCCTAACGATACTTTTTTCGATTCCATATGTTTTAAAATCCATTTCAACATCAACAAAAACACATTAAACACAAAGCTTTATTTTCCACTTTAATTGTGAATCAAAACATTTATCAAAATTAAAAAAATCTGGTAAAACTGCTCACTCAGAGTAACATTAATAAAAGTGCCTTGCCTTGCAAGCTCAGCCTGTCAGTCAGTCATCAGGGCAGAGAAACCACCGTTGTGGCTGCTTGTAAGAGGAAGTGTAACGTCAACAGCACCGCGACCGCTTTTGGCTCGCCATTAATATCATATCGCAGCAAACGCTGTCTGTGTGAAGTTTTAAAAAACTGTAACCACACTTGAAACCAACGGTGACTCTCTGTGACTTCAACAAAACTGCAGACCGTTTACTCCGTCCGCACCTCTCCGTGTGCGTGTGTCGGAGCTCCGCTCTGTGTCAGTATGCAGAGAGGACAGATAAGCTTGAGCTTACGCGCTCAGATGCTTTTGGAACCGAAATTTGGCATCGAAAGATAAAGAATTTTTCGATACTCATAGGATTGGAGTATTTTTATTCTTATGACCTCATAAGGAGAAGATTCCAGATTGGCCCATCTGAGCTTTCATTTTCTCAAAGGCAGAGCAGGATACCCAGGGCTCGGTTTACACCTATCGCCATTTCTAACCACTGGGGGACCATAGGCAGGCTGGGGGAACTCATATTAATGTTAAAAAAACTCATAAAGTGAAATTTTCATGCCATGGGACCTTTAAAGAGTGTTTTCATATAAACACCATTATATTTAAGTAGTTACAGATATCTCATTTTAACATAAAATTGTTGATATGTTTTAGCTGTGCCCTCCTTCGTAGGACGTGTCATCATTAATCAGAAGAGAAGGAGCCATTAGTCTGAATACGAGGGTAATTAATCCACGCTCACACTTCATTAGACGTCATGCTCAATTTGTGCAGAGAGCTGTGTACTGGGTAAATAAGCAGAGACGATGGGATCCACAGCTATTATCCTCGCCGAGGTGCTGTTCTAAGAAAGCTTTCATCTAAACGCACACACAAAGTTCAAGAGGATATTACAACTGAAATTGAAAGATGAATTTTGTCTATATCAAATAATTGTATTCATGTGTCTTTTTAACGTAGGAAATTAGTGAACTCTGCTGTCTGATCAGAGGATAATCGCAGGATGCATATGTATCTCAGTCACAAAAAATGTGACTGGACTTCGGCATTAAAGCCGAACCGTAAGCCTCCAACAAGGTTAAACTGCAGTAGGGCATATATTTTAGTATGAATCAGCCCTTAGTTTAATAAGTACCATTGGGCTGTCACCTCGGCAGCCATAGAGCTGCTCTATTACAGTAAAGGCCCTCCAGTACAGAGCTGGGGTTTTTCAATAAAAACCTGACTGAGTGTTTCACCCAATCACCACTGGCAGAGCTCTGATGAGGTAAAGATTTCTCCTTTGCCAGCCTCTGTCCCTGCGGAGGACTGTCTGATTAAAATGGTTTTCTGAGGCCATATTTTTGTTCTTCTTGTCCCCTTGCCAGACTCGAGTTAGAGTACAGAGAGAAAAATTGACAAATTACATAATGCATACTGAAATGAATCCACAAGAACAGATCTAATCTATAAAGGTCTCTGATTGGGAGCCAGATGAGAGCATTGGATTTCTACTTTTTTGAAAAATAGTTGGTATCGTTGTCTCAAAGACACAAATATAGACACATACACCTACATTTGTTACTGGTGTTGAGAAAGGAAAGGCTTTGCATTAGCCGTTCTGTGCTTTTGATCTTCCGCCTTAATCAATTTCACCCCACCACCCCAACAGGGCAGCGACATGTGAAGTGGAAAGAAATGGCAACAGCGGAGTGGCCCACTAGAGCCGGCTTTCTTACTCTCCTGTTCCTGAGCAATCCTCGGAGGCTCATATGTAAATGCCTGAGTATGCTTCTGATTAAGAGGCACAAAGAGTACACTCTATAAATGCACTCTTAAACAATTACCGCTGCTCCCGACTGCAGCCCCGACACAGACCTCAGACTGTGCTGCTGCCTGACTGGCTTATTCAGATGGGAAAGATGGATGCGGACCATTTCAAACAATGTGCCTAGCTATAAGACCCATGTGCAGAGTCTGACTTTAAATATCAGATCAATAACGGTTTAAGAAACTTCATGATTCAATGACATTTTATTTTAGTGTTGAAACGAGTTGATTAAATGAGTACCCACACTTTTAGTTGTCGATAATTGGCTTAAGGTTGGTATAATCTATGATGCGTTTTGGGAAAGGTGTTGCTCTTAGCGACGAGCCCACAGATCACTGTAACTCTGCAGCAGAGCATTTTAGCATTTGGTTATCCGAGCCGCAACTTTAATGTTTAAGTTCACTCTCACCCAGGGTTGAACGATTTTTTTAAATAATCTAATTACAATTTTTTTCAAAAAATATTGCGATTGCGATTCGATATGCGATTATTTTTTTAAGCTCTTTGTCTTCTGTATTATTCAACAAAAACTAGCAATAAATCATTGTATAGTATGAACAACACAAGATTAGACAGATTAAACTAACTGTTCTTTCCTGGAGGCCAGGTCTGTATGTGATGATGAAATTAGGTGATGCATGAATTTATATGAATTACATCTTTTATTTAACTAGTTCAATCACAGTAGTATATTGAGCACTGACCAAGCCTGGTGTAAACATTCATATGAAAGTCAGAAACAAATCACACTAAAGTGCAGATTGCAGAAATATAAAAACAAATGTGGCTTTACCACACTTAGTAGTATTTAGATTATTTAATTATTTACATAGACATATGTAAACATGTGGATTGCACGTTTTAAACACTGTCTTTGAACTTTACTAGACAGTTAAATAAGTAAAAATACATACATCGGTGTATTTTCTTTAACAGCGCACAGAGAGGAGCTGCCTCCAGCCCCTCCCTCCCCTCATGAAGTTGCGTGCTCAGAGCGGCTATGCTACATTAGTAGTAGCATGCAGGTGTTGCCGTGGTATTAGCTAAATGTACTAATAAAACCGTTGAAACAACGTGGCCACGCTGCTGTGAAAGCTCCCCAAACGTCATTTATCAGAGTCTGGTTGTTACCCCTCTCTGCGGCAGTTTCCTCCACTCCGTATCTTTATAACGGAGCTAACCGCTAACTGGAGCTAACCGCTAATCAGAGCTAATCGTTGCTAACCGAGCCTTCAGTTCTGTGTCCCTGTATTCAATAACTTCGTGTATGGACTGGAGCCCGAATAAAACCCTTACAAGTTTTAAACCACAACTCAGAGTTGTTTGAATGACAGAAATATGCTCAAGGTACGGCGTACCGTTAGCATGCTAAGTTGATGCTTTCTCTGCGGAGTGCGGACTGATTTGCTCTCGTGAGTCACGTGACCAAATCGCAGCCGTTGCGATTAGGAAATCGCGTTTTAACATATTGCGATATTATCGGAAATGCAATTAATTGTTCAGCCCTACTCTCACCGCTCTCATCATTGTCATTTTCAGATAAATCAGGTAGCTTTTTACCAATGAAGAAATTAAACTGTACACTACCAGGCCAACTACTGTATTAGCTAGTGACTACGGTAGCTAATACACATAGTTGAGTATTTAGCTGCTAAAGAGCCTGATTTTTACCTCAGAAGTTGGTGGAAACCAAAAGCAGAGCTACAAAGAAAGAGAATGTTAGACTTACAGTTGTCAGGTGACCAGAACTACAATTCCAAATGAATGTTAATGTTGCTGTTTTTGCTAACACATTTGTTATATCAACTCAATTGGCGATAATATGTCACAAATGTGTTTGCAAAAAACAGTTACTATTTAAGTCCCCTACAAAGCAAAAAAAGTGCAAATAGAAAACATTTACTGGTTCCACCTTCTCAAATTTTTTACTATTAAATTCAATTTCTTTGGGTTTTGGACTGGACAAAACAAACCAATTTAAAGACATAACCTTACTCTTGCAACTTGTGATCACGTATAGGCCGGCAGCGCTCGAAATTTAGGATGTCCCATTGTCCCGAGATATTAACAATAGCACCTGGGACACAAAGATACAGTCTCTTGGACAATTCTGGGACAGTAGAGAAACTTATTACGTTTATGTGTCATGGAATATATATCATTTTAATTGTTAGGTGTTCAAATGGTGTTAAAAATAAAAACTAACCCTCTGACAATGTTGTATTCTCAGTTTTGACAACAAAACTTAAAAATAAATGTTCAAATACTCAAGACTTGGTTGGAATAAAACCTACTCTCAACTTTGAAGCTCTTCCAAAGAATGAAACAGAATTACAATAGAAGTCTGACTAATGTTAATACCCATTTAAGGACACAGTGATTGTTTTATGTGTATGAGGCAATTCCTCACTTCCATCATCACCACATACGAGCCCAATCTCGCCAGTTCTCACTCCCATGATGGCAGACGTCCAAAGTGGACTCTCCAAGCTGTTCTTCACATTCGCCATGCACACTTCAGCACACGCAGCGCCTCTGTAGCCACAAGCAGAAATCCAGCAGGCAGGCCTATAACTGACCTGCACACTAGCCTGTCTGTTTTCCCCTGTGCAATTCATAGTGGTTAACCTCGCTAACCGTGTAAACACATGACCTCACCGGTCATGTGTTTACACTCAATGGTATTTTTCACACGCCGTTGGGATTTACATCACCTTATTACCTCCACGTTCCCTTAATTCCCCATTACCCTAAAATATGGTACTTGAAGACGGTGATTTGACAGGCTCTTGATTAGCTATGTTTGTTTAGTTTTGGGACGCTATGGGAGGAAGACGAGAGGCTGAAAGGAGAAGGTAGGAGGGGAGGAGGAGGGGAGGGGAGGTGAAGAGAGGACAGGGAGGAAATAATGGAAAACTGGCATAGATAACAAGTAGGGTGAAGTGAAAATGAACGTTATAGTAATCATTTCTTTTTTGGAGAAAAGGACTGAGGTAGAATAGATTGGTGGTAAAGGAGAGGAGAGGGGCTAAGGGAAAGTTCATGTAGCTGTTAGGAGAGAGACAAGTAAGACACACTGTGCACGTCTGAGGTCCCAATGGGAGGACGCTGAAGGAAAACACAAGACCAATCAGCCAACAGAGACATTTCCTGTGCTTGTTTTATCAGATGAGAAGAAGCCCAAAGGCTAAATGGCCCTCTTAACAATGTTGTACACTTCTCCGAACAACCCGCTTTGGGGAACGTAGGGGAGAACATGCATCTTTTTAGGATGACATCAGAAGCGCTGCTTCGGAGCACTGACCTCACTCTAGCACAATCAATCATCCACAAAAACCATATGAAATGTAAACCACGTGAGTAAAAGAGGAGGTTTTACCTTTTAAGATATGAAGCAAGGCTGCCTCCTGAATTAAATAATCACCCAGTAAAAAAACTAAAGATTTAGTTGAAGGGAAAAAAATTCAATAGTCTTTTTTTTTTTTTTTTTAGAACTATGAAACGTCTGGCAAAGCTTGGCATCTGGCAACAAGCAGATGGAGGGCCAATGTGCCAATTACCAACACCGACATGCCATGCTGCCTATTAGGCAATCTGGCACTGAGTGATAGCACTTAAAGTCAGAAAACGACACGAGTGAGAGGCTGATCTAACAAACCCTCTTCATTAGAGTGTGACTAAAGCCCAGAGGAATTCAAACGCAGGTCTTTCATGCCCACATGACTTCAGACAGGAGAATCAAAGTTTGGGAAATAGTTTGGAAAGATACAGATTCTGGCATGAAGGATCATTATGAAATACCTCACGCATGTGTATGCATTGAATCCGTGGCTTTAAAATAGCTTTGTAAATATGGTTTAATTAAATAAGACTTAATTTCATGGTGAATCTTATATAAGGCCAGGGTGTTGGGTCAACTAGAGGTGGGGGGCATCCTAGATCACCCAAGTGATTGTGCAGTGAACGCCAGAACATCCAAGAGCACCATGGATATTCCCCTACAGTATGTTCTATGTCAAAGTGGCTGCATAACAAGGACAGAGATTTTTCTTTTTAAAACGGCAAATAACAGGAATTTTAGATTTATACGACAAACATCCGCAAAACTCTAACAGCATAATATCCAGGACCTCAATCTATATCCTCTAAGGTTTCATGCCTTTGTGTGACTTCACAAGCAATTAAGAAGGGCTACCAGTTTTTGCCTATTACTTGTTGACCCTTGCACCCCGGTGAAAGAGTTAAGAATTATTTTCCAACTCGAGATCTGCCTGTCCGTCCAAGCTCACCATATTATACAACTTAGTGTGTGGTTCTGGATGCAGCGCATTCAAATTACATGCTATCGAATTCAAAAGCGAGGGGGAACAGAACGAGTACGCCGTGGGGCTCCAGTCCAGGGCCAGAGTAGCAGCGCTAGCTGCACGACCATCACAATCACTTCAAATGAGCTGAACCATGTCCTACTCCTGCTGTTGTCCAGAAGACACAAACCTCAACTAACTTTATGCGAGGCAACACTGATGACAGGGCCATCGCTGATAAACAGAAAGCACTCGTTTTGCTTGTGGTTCTGCAGGCATGGTGGGGAAGCATATCTGTCTAAAACCATATTCTTAGAACAACCAAATCTGCATAAAAGTAAGCCAAAGACCGGAACACAGGAAACATGCTTGATATAGTTCCACTGGTCTGTTATGAGAAGAAACCAGAAAATAGCTCTGGCACCTGCTGTGCAAAAACAATGTATGTTTGGACTGACATGTCAGCATGCCATCACTGGAAACCAAACCACATTTGGAAAACCTACACACTGAACACAGTATAGGTAAACATCTATTTAAAAAAATAGCAGTACGGTCTGATCATTTGTGTTAGAAAATCGCCTCTGCCAGTTTTCCATTCTATTCAAATTCAGTTTGCCACTTGCTTGGCTGCTTTAGCTCAGTGGTGGTAAGAAACTATTGCCTTGCAAGGAAACTCTGGATTCTTGCTTTGGAACTTGATACTGTGGTGGATTATGAGTATCTAGGATCAAACTATAACAATGCACACACATTCAGTATACTGCATGCATGCTAACACATAACTGCACAGGGATAGATTCATGAATGCCCCATGCTTTAGCACATGTTGATTATGTTGAGAATGAGGAACAATAATTACCTGATCCAACATTTAACTTTAATCTAGTGTATGAGAGAAGGGAGGGAGAAGGAGAGGGAGCCAGCGTACAGTAACTGGAAGCCTTTACCGCACTGTGCAGTCCAGAGCCAGACTCCGGAAATGCATGGCAGTGTTCCCTACATCCTGCCCGCCCAGCCCTAACCCTGGCCCTCGCCCCACACTGCCAAACTCCTGTTATCACTCTGTGCAATTACCTCCAGATTCTTCTGCACCCATATCATACCGTGCCAATTATAAAATCCCCTTCTTTGTATACTACAAAGCACTACACGCAATTTAGTGTAAAGCCTACAGTTTGCTGTGTGTTTCAGCCCAAAAATAGCTGAGTGAGAGTATGTATGTGTGTGAACATACATGCAAAAACTCAAAAGAAACTTCTAGTGTAGTGATTGCCGTTAGGGGTGCTTGTTTCTCAGGAAATACTTATGTAGTTGCTATGGAGTATTTGAAAAGATAGAGCTTCAACTAAATTGAAAAGAAATCAGGATTGATCCGCATTGAGTCAGCTGTAACACCTGAACACTACATGTTGTGATTGAGAGTGCGTGAAAAGTAGTTAGCATGCGAGCAGTTAAGTCAAAAAGTTAACTTAAAGTGTTAGATAAAGGTTGAAATAGGTAGCTCAAAGAAATGGATAAACGGTTGAAATACTGAGCTTAAAGTAAAAGGTAAACAGTTGGAATAGTGTGCTTGAAATAGTTAGCTGAAAGTATTAGTGAAATGGTGAAAAAGCTAAAAGTCGTGGAAAATAGTTTAAGTACCTACATTTCCTGGATATACTGTTAAAATAGTTAGCTTAAAATAATGTATAAACATCTGAAATAATTAGCTTAAAATAGTAGTTAAATGGTTGAAATGGGTAGCTGAAAGTTGTGAAATGTTAAAAAGCTAAAAGTAGTGGAAAATAGTTGAAGTATGTCCTGGATAAACTAGCTTAAACTAATGGAGAATTGAAAAGTGGAAAGTTGAAACTGTAAGCCTAACGTAATAGATACATGGCTGAAATAATTAGCTAAAAGTAATGAATAAACAGTTGAAATAATTTGCTGAAAGTAATGAACATTTGAAATAATTAACTAAAAGTAATGGATACATGGCTGAAATATCCAGCTACTTTGTAGTATGAATGTAAACGTGAAAAACCAACCTAATAACCTTCAGCTCAAATTGAAGTTCAAGTTGTTCTCCACTTTTATATAATACAGTAGTGTTAACATCCAGTTTGAAATAAATCCAAATGAACACATTTTGAACGTAACAGGGTGGTGTCCAAGAAAGTATAGGCCTATTTTAGTTCATCTGACAGGGCTGTGGGGGTACATCAGACAAAAAGTGTTGGGAACCACTGTGCTAGAAGACTATTATGTATTGCATTCCAGAGGCTATTCCAATCACCTGTCACCAGGTTGGGCCTGCACCTTATAAGGAGCGGAGGGCACTCTCCACGTGTTTTCCAAACACTGCACAACTTATCAGATACAGTTTCATGGACAATTACTATGCTGTCTCTGCCCTGAAAGCATTCAAAAAAAGAAAAAGACCTACAGATCTACCCTCTGCAGCTCCCCCCTCTCCAATTTGACTTGCTTCCATTTAACAGATACTACTATGTAATAAAGCCGAGATCAAAAGACTTGCTGGCCCAACACAAGTACAATGAGAGTTGAAAAGAGCTTTTTGCCTCAGGGGTGGTGGGATTGCAAAGAATGTGATATCTCAAAATGATGAGAAGTGGATTTATTTATTTTTGCAGAGTGAGCAGGCCCTACCTTTTGCAAGACTGCCCTATAGCTTTGTCTGCAGTTGATGCTAGATGTGTTTAAAGCTTAAAAACCAAAGGGCAATTAGCTTCAGCATCTCAACATTCACCTTATGGTCATGTGGTGTGCTCATAGATAGAACAATCTATGGGTGTGCTGGTAGCCATAAGGGACCCTTACTTGCCTGTACCTTCCACATTGTAATGGTAGCATTTTAACACATTTTGCAGTTATGGGTGAATAACACAGCTTTCCATTAGGATTTTCGAGGATGCTTCGAATGATATTAATAACCAAAAATGTGTGATGTCAACGTGCAACATGTTACGGTAAGCGTCGCGTCGGCTGCTGAGGCGATGAAACTTGGCTGGCCGGGGGTTGGAGACACCCCCCGCCCCGAACGACTGAGCGCGCATTGCAGGAGTGGACGTATGCTTTTCTTTGTGTTGTCCCGCGGTTAACAAAACATTTACATGACAGCGTCACTACTCGGTCCATAGAAAAGTTTATTATAGCTCACAATCATGAGTTTACTTTGCCTTTAGCGAACTGTTGGAGCACAAAGAGGAAGCGGCTTACAGCCAAGATACCCTGAAAAGTATCAGCAGCAGCCCACGCGCACAGTGAGTGGAGACCCATAATGTGATAATCTCCTGTCGTCAAAAATGCTATTTCATTAGCTAAAGCATCCGGGGCGTCGTGAACTTTCTTCCTACTCACGTCTGTGAAAAGTTTGCAGGCAGTTCAAAGTGTTTGCGCTTACCTGTGGACCTTAACGGGACAAAGTAGAGCTCTTTAGTCGAGTGTGAGGAGAGGAGAGGGAGCCAGTCTGCAGTCGGTCCTCCACTACACTCAATGATAAAAAACAAACTGAACACCCGTTCAAGCCCCTCCCTTTTAAGACATAACCGCACATCTACTCTTGGCTGATGCTGTCCGCTCCAATCTGCTCTTAAAAGGTTAAACTACCACTCTCACAAAGCATTCAGAAAGCCTGCCTGAGTCTAAAAGTGTCAACTCTGCGAAGAACTTGTGCAGAACTCCTATAGCGAAAGTGACTTGAGGCAGAAAAGTGCCCTTTTTGCTTATCCTTCGGTGGGCCTCTGAAAGAAAATCATCTGTCAAGGGCGATCATATCCGATGTTAATCTTGGGACAAAAAGGAGGGTATGTGCTCACAGGAAGGCATCAAAGCCTCCATGTTAACCGTAACGTTAATGTTAATGTGGTGGTGATGACCATATTACCAGTTTTTGCCTTGAATCTCATTACGCAAATTGTAAAAAAAAAAAAATAACTATCTGGATGTTAAAATACCACTAGATGTTATTAAGAAAATAGTAATTTTAGAAGTAATTTGGGTGAAGTGGCCCTTTAAATAGAGGAGAGGCCTTATGATTTTCTAAATGCTGAAAGTCCTTTGTAATAATGGTTTATCTAACTACAATAATTTATATGTTCAATAAAATTATTTTTCATTGTTATATCGGTTACCTTATTTTCTTATTTACTTAGTTGATTAGTGAAGAGTATTGTCTTCACATGCTCTATGAAAAGTCTCATGAGGGAGAATTTGGGCCACAAAACTTAAAAATCCCTGTAATAATACATTTTACATGATTTCTTTTTACTTTACAGAGTAAACGGCTCAGACTTCTACTCACTATAAACTGAAAAATGCCAGAGACAGAGCGTGAGAGTTCGTAATCCTAAAAAAAAGTCTGTAACAAGTTTGATGTAATGCTAGTTGCTCTGTGAGGCTGTACTTAGCTAAAGGCTGACTTAAGCATGCTCACAATGACGATGCTAACATGCTCTGATGTTGACCAGGTAATGTTCACCATATTTACCATCTTAGTTAGCATGTTAGCATGCTAACATTTGCGGAGTACCACAAAACACAAAGAAGAGACCAATGGGAATGCCAGTTGTGCAGTAATTTGATCATAAACAGGACAAGTTTTAAATTCTGACCTCATGCTGACGCTAGATGAAACGTCAGGGGATCACAAGTCATTCACATTACAATTCACCCTGAATGGGACATCATGTGTGTACAACATTTGAAACCATCCAATAATGTTCGAGACGTGGTTAAAAAGAAGTTTTCATTTTCAGCTATCTGGATTTGAAATACAGCTGCAACATGAGAATATATCAAAAATATTTTTTATTGTGGAACAGACAGAATATAATTCTCATCTACATGGTTAGAAGATTATTTTAAAGATTCTGGAAATACCTTCAGAACAGCGGCAAATGTTAAACAAGCTGATGTAGCGGATTATCGGATGCTATACCTCTGTGACTCAAACATAATGGTGATACTAATGGTAATATTTAGCCTATAGTCAAATTAAAATTAAATATGTGGGATCATCAAACTACTCACCATTGCAGATTATTAATTATACAATGGTTGCTGAAACCCCCAAATTGAAAGAAAATACAAAGGACATGACCTCAGTGATGTATGATGCATCAAGCACCAAGGATATTGATAAAAGTGTGGTATTGGGTTTGGTTCTCTTTACCAAATGCAGCCCTGCAATTTGTGACCTTTTGTTTTTCAGCAATTTTAGTAAACATGCAGGGAGTTAGGAGGTGACATACACATTATCCTCAGTGTTCTACTTTCTACTATGAAACAGCAGCACGGGGACTCTGCCCGCTTTGTCTTCCCCTTTAAAACAATGATGCTCACAACAAAGAATGGACTTAAGAGCATTAGGCCACTGGTGCAGAAATGAGCAACATATGTGCTACTGCTCTTTCACATGTGTTTCTTTAAGATAAAGTGAAATAAATGCATTCTGTTGATTGTGTGCTAATGCAATTTTGTGTGTGTGTGTGTGTGTGTGTGTGGGGGGGGTGTGTGACAGAATACGAGACAATGCGAGAGGAGAGACAAAGACAGAGTGGAGAGGGGGTTAGAGGGCTATCCTTATCTTCATTCCTTTGAAAAATTATGTATTTTAAGATAAACCTGTCACCCTTCATCTTGCAGGTTTCTTTCAGACTTGCTTTTCCAGTTTGCACACCAACATCTTGGCCCCAAAACCTGCAGCAAATCATTTCATGGCATCATTTGATTGCCAAAAACGATGTAGTGGCTGGGGCATGTTTACAGTTAGTGTGATGGCCTTATATTCAAGGCCGATGCTCACTCGCTATTATGTACATCATTAGTTCAGGTGTTTAACTTAGTCACATACATTAGTTTACACTCCTCTGGTCTGTGGCCTTGCATGAGTTTTTTTGATTGGAAAAAAAAGAGCCTTACTACAATATAATGGGCACAACACAAATATTAGTGTCACTAGAGGTAGCACTGAATATATGGATAATTGTGCATGTTTATCTGCCCACAGACTAAAGAGAAACCATTAAAGCTTTTGGCTTTATTGCTTTCTGCGAGCGGTGTGCAGCTGCTGTCAAGGATGCACAGATCTCTGGAGCCCCAAGTCAGAAAGATCCCTACTGCCAAATCTTCCTGACATACATATATACCTTCACAATGTTACATCAGATGAAACACCTCAGAACCAATTATAAAGGTTTTAACAAAACCTTTGACATTTTCCCATTTCATCATATTGTTTTAAATCAGATGAAAGGCTGTGTTGCCATCTTGTGCAAAACTGATGTTAGAGGTGAGGTTGGGTTTGCCTTCAAAGTTGTATTCAGTTGTAGAAAAGTGTTCAACTCAATGATGAAAGTCCCAAATGTTATTCTGCAACAGCATTGCTTAGTGAAACAAAAGTTTCCTTAATAACAATGAAAAACCGGAGCATTGAAGGGCGCTGCAGCTTTAAATATAATCAGTGTCTAAGAATTAAATAATGTCATCACTATCAGACATTAAAACGGATTACAAGGTACTGCCGCCTTTCTCTCACGGTGTATGTATGACAGATGATAGTAGATGTGCATACCAAATTCCTGCAGCATCCTGGGTAAAGCCCAGGACTTTTATCATTCTCATCTGTCTCCTGTTCCTTCCTGTATATTTCTACTGTGTACTGTCAAAGAGAGAAATGCCAACAAAGGATAGAACCCTGCAGTTGTAAACATCTGGATTATTTCCCTGGTGCGTGGTTCATGTTTGACTTTATCGACTAGTGGTCTGACACATTCCATGGACGAACAATAAAACTATCATGATCATCAATATCAAATTGATGTGTCCATCCATTGCACCACCTTTCTACTAAACTAAAGATATGACACGCCGGTCATAGTAAAGTGGGGATTAGGCCGTTAAGATGCACAGAGATTGTGTGCCATTAAGATGACATCAGTGCCACATCTGTGAAAAGGATACAATGACAATAATGCATGTTATGTACATAATTTTAATATATGACAACATTAGAGCAAGGTGGATTACATATCTGGATCACTGAAAGAGTAACTGTTACATATGAAATTCGAGCCTCTTAATGTGCATGATGAACACAGCTTTGAATCCTTTCCCTGCCCTAACCCCTCTGACCCCATTCCACGCCTAACTTTCATTTTATAAAATGATTTATAATGACCAATTACACGCAGCATGCAGGAGGGCTCAGGCAGGAATTAAAAGCCTTGCTGTGACACACCTGGCTCAAGCTCTAACTGTTTCACATGTTCAGGGGCCCCGGGACGGGTCCCTGGGGAACTCCGTCACACCAGCTATAAGTCTAACCAAAGCAAACACAGAATCCCTTGTTTGTTGACTTTTACAAAATGTTGAATCTAGTCAGGAAGATGTGTTTGTCCAAAAAAAAAGTGTCTTGATACATTTACATCAAGAACGACATCAAGGTTTAAAGGTAAAAACTCTTTCATGTTGCCTTTCATGACATCAAAGTAGCTCTGAACTGAATTCCCAAATCATAAAGCTGCACACATCAAACTTTATGAAGATAAATTTATGTTTTTAAGTTATTACTCTAGAGAAGATAAAATGCACTTCTTTTTGAAAGATACATCAATGGAAAAGAGATTTCTGGCTTCTGACTTTCTGTATTCTTAAGCATCTGCAACCTAAACCCACTGTGAGAGCTTTTCAAACACACCAAGTGTACAAAGAAAACACACAAAAACAACATTTGCTCACCGATGAGCTAACAGAGCTGAGTTGTCTCTTTCAGTCTCTCTGTTAACTTCTCTCACCAGGCCCTAACAGTTACCTAGTGCTCTCACGACCAAAAATCCACCGCTGGCATCCACCTTATTTCCATAAGTGGGACCTCAGCCATGTCAGTGGCTATTTTCCTACCATATCATTTTAAAAGGTCCCATATTGTGTGTGTCTTTTTGATTATGAAGCAGGTCAAGGTGCTGTATAAATACTGTGAAAGTATCAAATCGCTCAATTCATAGAGAACAATGCACAAAGCCCATATTCAGAAACAAGCCATCAGGACTTCCATGGTGATGTCACAACTTTACTATATATATATATATATATATATATATATATATATATATATATATAAAGAAAGCCGTTACAGTGCCGTTTATATAATTGTATGAGGAATATTCTGAATGTATTTACGTTTCATAAAAACAGTTATTGCAACGGCTGAAAAACATCTGAGTTTTCTTAGTACTAAAAACAGGCTGTAATATAAGCAAACCATGTGAAGAATCAAAAGTGCTATGTACAAACCTGACTTTGATACACAGTAAAGAAAGAGGGCTGAGTGAGAGAGAGAGGATGTCACTGAGGTTATTAAGTGGGCACCTCCCATCACAGATGTTTAACTGAATCTCTCCCATGACACCTCCGTGAGGCTCCTCGGAATCCCAGCACCGCCACATCAACAAACATAAAAAGATAAATATCTGGATATCATGGTGGATCTCACTGCCAAGATTTTGGTTGATACATGATAGGTAATTCAAAGCCAATCAAAGACATTTCATGTTGTGCCATTTGACTGTACAGTAATATTAGCAATTTATGGCAATATGAGGGTTCTTGTGGCTTATTTCCTTCCGTTTCAGTCTGAGCTGCACTGACACACATAAGACAGCAGCAGACAATAAAGCTTTGAAATAATTTCTGCTCGGGAGTCAAAGCTGGGGCAAATTTAACATTGTGTGGGACGTTTGATATTGCCACGGAAACCCCATCTGTGGCCAATCAAAACAAGGCCATCTGTTTAGCATATAAAAAAGAAGAAATGACATGAGGAAAAGTATGGGAGATCAGGAAACTGTATTTTTTTTAATCAAATGTATATTTTATATACAAAATACTGCACATGTGGATATGTAGTTCTGCCACCTGCAATCACAACATGTATTTTTCAACAATCCACTGAAACTCTACCTGCTCACTCAGTGTAAGTTTCTCTAAATAAGAATACAAACTGAGCACTCATCCCTCCAATACTAGCTTAATTATTACACAAACATACTATTGTGTCTGTGGGCCAGTTCACCTTAATAACCCAGTGGGCTGACGTAAGCTTCTTGCCAAAGTCATTCTTTCAATCCTTTTTCATACATCAGTGAAGAATGAATGGATGAATGGAGGGGTGATGCTTGGACAGCCCCTGGTGGAGATTATGATAAAGTGAACATTGTAGCTATGAGTAAAATCCCTTATTTGTTATAGTGTCAGCAGTCTGACCTATACTGCCACCAACAGTTCAGAATGTAAAGTAGATATAATCCTATTTAAAAGACAATAATCTGCAGAATCATATGCCAGTGTGTCACACTGAAGATCTCTAAAGATATTTTTCTCTAGGTTTTGAAATCTATCCATATATATATAATGTATAATGTGCTAAAGCAGCAGCAGCAAAAAGTCCCAGACCTCTCATGTGTATCATACTCACTGTAGTTACACTGCACTGTGAGCGGTTACCTAGAGAGGACTGTATGTCAAGAACCGTATACATAGTACTCTAACTGTAAGATTTCCTCTCAGTATGATGATTGTGTGAGTCTACTAAGAGCATGGGGATGTCACTTACTGACCAGATCTAGTTTTTCTTTCCCACTTAAGAAATATTAGTCAACTGAGATCTTTAGTTTCCACTGCTGAATTTGAGATGCTTATACATGCATTCATCTCATCTGACATTCACTACTGTTACACACCTTTCTCTTCACTTAGTATTTCTGCTCTAGTCTTCGATCAATCCAGAATGCTGCCGCAAGACTACTCACTAGGTCAAATATACAATCTCACATTACCCCTGTTCTTAAGTCTCTTCACTGGCTCCCTGTCGCATATACTGTAGGATTGGGTTTAAAATTCTCACTCTTACAAGTAGAGCAACGCACTGTCAGGCACCTGCATATGTGGCTGAAATACTTCATTGATAATCGCCAGCTTGCTCTCTTAGGATTAATATGTTTAATTTGCTCTCTGTTCCACGCACCCGGCTTAGGACCCGTAGTGATCGATCTTTTGAGTCTGTAGCAACTAAGCTTTGGAATGCTCTGCCTCACTTACAGTCCGCTGTTTCTGTGGACTCTTCTCTTTTGAAATAAAGAACATAAAGACCTGCCTTTTTAGACAGCCGTTTGGTTGACCTGTCTGCACTTTATGCATTATTATGTAATTCTCATTGTGTGTGTTTTTTATTCAGTATGTATTATGTTCTCTTATATGTTTTTTATGACCTTGTAAAGCACTTTATGATTTTATTGGTGAAAAGCGCTTTATAAATACATTTTAGGTGAAGGATCACAAAAAATATGGCACAAATTGAATGTTCTAATTCTTTCTCTTTCTTTCTTTCTTTCTATCTCTTTTTACAGCCAAATGTGAAAGTCAATAAAGGTGAATGCTTTGATCAAATGACTATCTGAAAGAAAAAAAAAAAAACATCTAATAGGAAAAAAATGTCATAAAAAGTAGGAAAAGCTACTCAGATAGTCAGACAGGAGTCGTGCCAAGCTACGCCATGAATGGCCGCGAGCAGTCAAGTCACGCTGGCACAGTGCAAGTGTTTTTCCACTGCATAGCACAGCAAGGTAAAGTTGTTTACATGATACACATATTTTTAGACTCAATCTGACTGCACTTCCTGAGGATATCATATCTCCTATCTCTGTCGTGAATAGAGGTCCAGATAAATCTGCTTTAAAATCAGTGAAAAATAGGCTCCTTGTCTGAACATCCATGGGTTCACTACAAACAGGACTGCACTGCTAACCGTTAGTTGGTATACCTTTAGTGGTGCTGATTTGTCAAGCTGTAGACAAATATAGGCTAAAAAACAGGTCTCAATTTGTAGCCGACAGTTAAATAACTGACTCCACTGCAACATGATACTTCCTGTTTACACCCCCCCCTAAAAAAAGTAATTATGGGAACTGTAGTTCCAAAACTTAGATGTGACTTGAGGTGTTGGTGGGGGACCAAGTAATCTGTGTGTAGTCACAAGACCTACACTACAAGGATGGCAGAATGAATATACATTATACACACATAGGTCCCCATGTATTCAACTCTATTTGCACTCATGTATATTAACAACATAAAAATGAAAGCAACAGTAGGATGGGTTGGCTTATCAGATAAATACATACATAGCCATTAGAAAAAAATAAAGATAAAGACAACTTCTCATTCAGAGCCTCTGGATGTAGTTTTCTCATTTAGAAAAACCCTAACCCTTTCATAATTGTTTGAATTGAATCTAATTAAAAAAAAGGCCAGCCTATCTCTACGCTATCTCATGATGGAGTTCAATATGACCTGTTAATAATTGTAAAATATTCAAATTCAGCATTGTAGGGAAGCTATTGTATGTTATTGAGGAAAGAGAAGAAGTACTGATTGTAAAAACTTGTGCCAACCTTGATCCACATGCAATATAACTCATTTACTTGCTCTTGGGATTTCAAGCAAGGTTCCTCTAATGCACAAATTCTGAAATGTAATTTCCCAGGTCAGGGATCATTAATCCCCAGCAAACACTGATTTGCTGGGTGTTTTTAGTTACACTGACTAACTACTTAGTGTACATTTACAATTAAATTGTTCTTTTGACTGCAAGTATTGCAGGAGTTTTAGACCTCTGCTAACAATTTAGGTTGAGCTTTTTTATAAGAGGATACTTGCTCCCTGCTTTTAAATGACATGGCAGTTGTTTCACTAAGTTCCCGTGAGCATGTTTGTTTGCAGAAGACTTGATTTTAATAACATACTGTTTTGCATTCATTCACAGGCTTTACATGTATACAGGGACGGGATACCAGTATGAGAGTGAAAAATGTCACTATCATTTCC
Organism: Perca flavescens; assembly: GCF_004354835.1. Taxonomy (NCBI): domain Eukaryota; kingdom Metazoa; phylum Chordata; class Actinopteri; order Perciformes; family Percidae; genus Perca; species Perca flavescens. Next base: position 16,062,163 of record NC_041353.1, on the reverse strand, counting down.
ATCTTAGGTGTCATTCCTATTCAAAATGACAGACAGTGAGTGAAGCAGTAGGCATTCACAAGGACATCTATTCTGCACATCATCCAACCCTTCATATCGTCCAGTGACCTGGCATGAAAACGAAACGCGCTGCTGAATGTGATGGAAGATGTGACAGCCATTTCAATTTTTGTTTTGTTTCTAGGGGGACACTTAGGACACTTAGATAACGTACTTATCTGCATCTTTAAAATGTCAAGCAATAAACCTTCACCTCCAATACAAAAAATATGCTTCTATAAGGAAACAAATATATAGAAATATAAGTCACGGCCTTACTTTCTCTGTCTGTCTTCATGCCATTTGGATTTGATCTCCAGATTGCTTCACACAAACAAACAAAAAAGGGTTATTTTTCAATTTCTGCTATTTTTCTCCGCAATCTTCAAAAAAGTCTGGTGTGGATATGTTGCAGGTAAATACAGCGTGACTACAGAATGTCTTCTATTCGGTATCCTTTGTGGATTAGAGCAGATCACGAAGCCTGCAGAATACAATCTGACATGATGCATGGCTTTTTATACAAGATCATAATTTCACTTTGGTGTGGTTTAAGACGTAAATAGATATAATCTTGGGAGGCGGATTAAGACGAGAGTGTCGCATGTGATCTTCAAAGGACTAGAGGTTATCTCAGGCAAAGAACAAGTGCGGCTACCTTCCATAAAAAAATCTGACACAGAGTTAGACTTCTGTTCATTTCCATTACAAAGACAAGTACCTCTTTCTCATTCTTGGCCACCTCCACCTCAATATCGTAGTGCTCATCATCCTCTGTGTCAATCTGTCATTGCAAATCCGTACAGAGGCCCTGTGAAGAGAACAGACTTCTTTAAACCACGACGGACTGCAGATGGAAAAAGGGTGGAAAAAAATATAAAGAAAAAAGGAATGATTCATCATCAAACGGCATGTAAAAGCCACAGCTTTTAAATTTCACTCAGCCATCAGACTAGACAGGTGGCAGGATGTTTTTAAAGTGGATTTTTAGAAAGAAAAGTACACGGCAGATTGAGAGAAGTTTATCTGAGAAAAACATGGGAACAGTTACGGCAAAAAAATGTCTGTTTGATATAATAGACAAAATGTATCCACATATAAGCTTATTCTAAACCATTCTGGATATAAGGACGTAATTAAAATTGAGGCATGCAATATATCCAGAGACCTGCAATGAGTTAACTGGTCTGGCTATTTCAACATGTCAAAGGCTTTGTAATGCGAAATAATATTTGACAGTTGAGTGACAGCGATGACAAATCACAAAAACACGAATCACAACACCACAACAGGCCAACAATGACACATGCTAGATTGCCACGAGAATCCAATTGCCAATTCTAAGTCTACAGTATGAGCAGGACACAGACATATATTGTATGTACCTTTGGTACCTTTACCCAACATGCTGCTCAAATAATGCTTATCTTAATGAGTTTTATCATAGTTTGTTCAAATCAAACAAAAACACCAAAACAATGAAAAAAGGGTGTAGTGATGTCTTTTATTTGTGAAACCTGCTGTTTTTTTTTTAGCCATTTTAGGGCTAGTGGAAACATGCTTTACACAAGCTAACACTGACATTATCACCTACTAAGTTGATATGGGGAGGGTATTGTTAATGTATACATCCAGTAAATATGGAATAACAATTTAATCCATTTGGAGTCACGTTTCTGGCCATCTGGCAAATGTAAGCCCCATCTCTCTCCTATTAGCTCTATTTTTGGTCTCTACCACATTCTGATCGAAATATTCGTTTCTTTAGTTGCCAAATTCTCCACTATGCTCAACAGCTCATTGCTAACTTTGTTTGTGTGTCGTTTTGTGCTGAGCATGTAATGTACAACAGGTTAATCAAAGCTGTTTTTACACAAAACAGCTGATAAGAGTGGTGAAAGACAACCAAAACAGTAAAGCTGCAGGTCGTGAAAACCAAAACAATGAGCTGAAAGAAACAAACGCACCATAGAGCTGAAAGGGACTGCAGAGCCGGTGGTAATTCTCTGTGGGCTAGGGGTAGTGACACCTTTCACATAAAAGTAGTAATTTGATCCCTTGTTAATATAAAGATATTGAATGTAGCAGCTTTAAGAGACTGGTTTGTTAAAACTGAACTTTCAACCAATCAGCAGAGATCCATGATAGACACTCATACCTACAATATGTGCAGAGTAACTTCACTAAGACCAGACCACAATAGTTTTAGATAATCAGAACTGGAAAAAGAAGACAGGAAGTATCAAATGGCATTGCATGCTTGAGCAAAGAAATGAGACGAGCAATATTTAGTATACTGGGGTCTGTTGATGGTTCATTCTCAACCTGGGAAATACCAATTTGGCAATAAAATCATTCTCTACACAAGGTTTACTTACTTAGCGTTTTATGAAGCTTTAACCACATCCCATCATGGTGTTCTCAGCAGAACTTATATGGAGCTGGTAACCATTCCCATGACAACTGAGCAAACTCCATCCCCTGCAGAAGGCCACAATATGTGGCTAAAAGACTAAGTAAGTAGACCTTGTGTTAGGATTTTTTCCCACACTAAACACATTACTGGATAATAAAGAGTGCCTTTAAAAACTTTGTGTAAAAAAAAAAAAGTTATTGGTAAAGGCAGGCACTTTTATTAAATGCAGGATATCAAATTTTCACAAGTCTTTATCTTTTCCCTGCACTTATGGTGCCGCTTTTCTGTACCTGCAGTCCACGATCAGGAAGGTTGAGAACACTTACTCTCTCTTTTATCACTGCCTGCAATCTTCACTTCCTGCTCCACAACCAGTAATGCCTCTGCCCTTTTTAGCAGCTTGCCATGTCGATTAGCCATGTATTAAGTTTATAGTGCATAGTGGAGACAGCTCACTCAGTCAGCACAGTCTTTGGCACTTTGATTCCAATGCACAAGCCTCCATTAGGCTCATAATACCAGAGGCTGCAGAGTGGATTACCCTTCCATGATAGCCTGAAGGGATGTAACCTAGAACATATTTGGATATGAAGAGATAATGTACTCAAAACAGGCATCTGAATTGGAGCAGTAAAATATTCTCACAGCATGTGACACAGCATGAACTGTCACAACATTGCGGATAATTGCAAGCAAGAATTCCCCTGGACTTATCTTGCTGTTAGGACAATCTCTCTCCCCTCCCCCCCCAAACCTCTAAACATTAGGCAGTGAGTCAGAGCCACAGACTGTATAAAGAGCCTATCACTAGACCTGCTGGCGGGGGAATGCGCACGCACGCACGCACGATCAAGAATGAACTTTTATGCTTAATTAATTAAGATTGAAAAATGAAATAGTCTAAAAACAACATTATTTGATCATTAAAAACTTAAGAACACTGCCGTTATGCGCGTTATGTGCTGTCAAACTTTTGTGTAGTGGGTAATTGACAGGAACAGACATGTAACTCTTATTTTTTTTACTAAGAAACAACTTCAGGTTATTATTAACAATGGGCTGTAAGAATACCAATTAAAAAATGAAGAAAAAACCCCACAGATAAACACACAAAATCATTAAAAACAACTCTTTTAATTCAAGGTGCTTGGGGATTTAATGGCCTGGACAACCCAGGTTGACAAAAGAAGCATCGCCGGGAGAAAAAATAACAAATCAAGACCAATAATTGTTCTTACATGCCCCGTGTCAAGGCGGAGATCGACAACAAAACACATCGGGAGCAAGCGTATCATTTCCCAACTGTGATCAATAACAAGGACATTATTAAGGAGATGACTGATTGAGATGCACGGCAGTGTGACAGGCAGACAATTACCCCTCAGACAGGTTGCCCTTGTTTAGATTTCCTGATGGAGAGAACCAACACAGTGCAATAAGCAATTGGCTGGCCTACATTCACAGCTGTGGCATGTCATACCGGGCAACATGTGGCAGGTGTTATAAGATCATGATATTTGATTATGTGTTATTAGATTGTGTGTTGGAAGATATTTGCATTTTGATTAATAATAAAAATTGTGAGACCACAAAGGCTACATATTAGTGTTACATATCATAATGTAAAATTATGCCCACTATGTTAAGATAATGTTACTATGCAATGCATTGATCTTTTTCTTTTATATTTATTATATTTAAAGCAACACTAGAGAACTTTTCCTGCTACGGTCCCCTTACAGGTTGGAAGCGAAATTGTCCATTACATTACATTATGCAAGTTTGCCAGATCGGGTAGCGGATCTGTAGTTCGAATGAGACATAATGGGACAATTCCGACATAATGGGACAATTACGCTTCCAACCTGTAGTTCCAACTAGTGTTGCTTTAACATAGCACTGATCTTCTTCACACATGCTCAGAGAAAGCAGCCGATTTTATTAGAAATTCGACCCACACTGATTGAGAAGCCGTTGGCTGAGACAGCACTGATTATCAGGATGTAATTGTGTTAGAGTCCCATGGCCATACAAGTCTCCTCTCCTACACGCTGACCTCAGCCCGGCTGTATCTCGTCCCTGCGATTTCTACAGAAAATGCTATTACAGCCACCTCTCCGGGGACCAGATAGACAAGGTCTTTGCGGTCTCGGCTCGGGATAAAAACAGGTGACCCCGTCTCCTCATCACACGCAGAGATGAGGGTACACCAGAGGGGGACTAAAGTTCATCCTGCGGGTTAATAGGGTCCTTGGATGAAATCATGTGTATGACACAAAAAAGTTTAAAAAAAGATTTTTAGATTTTCCAGCTCTTCGATTTCCTCACCATCTACCCTACTTGTGTGGCCAATTGCCCTTCAGATGTTTGGAAGAAGAACATTAACTTGTAGGAGATAAGATTTCATGCTGTAATTGAGGCTTAGGGAACATAATAGTCTTTCAGCTACGGTGTCTGCTGTACCAAAGAACGGCATGAGGCAGCTGAGTAAAGAGGCCGTCGCCCTAATGTCACCAGTGTGACATTACACGCAGGGATTGAACTTGTGACCTTCATTGTGACAGATCGTTCTGCCGGTTCTATTGGCCTTATTAGCTCCCATGAGCTCAAACACCTATTCACAACCACACACACACATACGAGCTGTGTACTGGATGTCACGGACCAGGATGTGGCCATCTTGTTAGAAGGTTACAATACATTACACAGAGCCTCTTGACAGGAGCTCATTTTTCTCTTTTTCACACACGCACGCACGCGCACACACACACACACACACACACACACACACACACACACACACACACACACACACACACACACACACACACACACACACACAGGTATCTCAGGTTGCAAATGAATAAGAATTAGAAGGACAGGAGGGGAATGAAGTCAATGCACCATTTTACAGGCAAACGATCTGACTCCAATAAAATGCAGCTTTATTGGGAGAATTTCTCGCTTAAAATATGAGCTGTGACCTCCAGGAAGACTGAGAGACACACACACACACACACACACACACAAAAACAATCAGCAAAGCACGGAGAAGACTTGACCTATTTGTATTCATCATCACTCATACGTCTCGTTGCATACCCACAAGACAATTAACTCTGATTCAGCTTGATTATTATAAAATCACTTGAAACATGAAAACAAAACTCCCAAAGAACAATTGTATCTAGTTGAAGAACACAGAGACAGTTCTGTTTGAGAGGAAGTGTTAAACTGTGAACCGTCAACTACAGAAAGGTTAAATGTTTGGGTGATTGATTTACGGGCAGATGCTGACCTGTACTTGGGAAATATCAAACTAGAAATAGCTGGTAACTAAGTTAGGTAATTGCAAGTTGTATGTCATCATCTGGATTGGACTGCACCACCTTTTCGTAAAACTACTAAGTTCACGTGTAAAGTTCTTAGCAACAACTAGTTTCAAACTAGCTTAAATCTAAAGGAACGTCTTAGTAAATACTTCAAGTCTAAATCGACTTTAATACAACTTCCAAAAACAACAGTTTTAAAGAGAAACTCTTAACTGCCAAGATTGTGTTATCATTCCTTTATTTCAAGTGGCAAATATCCAGTCATGCTAAACTAACCAATATTATTTCGTAATTTAAGCTAATGTTACACGCAAACAGTTTTGTAATTTAAAGTAAGAAAAACCTATATGATAAGATAAACTTTATTGATCCCATTTGGGAAATTCAAGAATAGACACCAATACCATTTTATTGGAGAGTGAATCCCAGTAAACAACCAGGTTTCACCCCAGCTGTATGTAAGTAGTTTGTGTGGTATTATAATTTGGTGACATGTCATTCTCAACTTAGTAAACACTTAGGTTATGACTAGACTAGTTTTAAACAAAGCCAGTGCGATAGGTTGTGCTGATTACCTGGTGATCTGACTTTAGCAAAAACCTACAGGCTACAGTGCTAACGTTGGTAACATTAGTCCAATTATTACAGAGAAACTGAACTTTCAAAGCAAAGCGTGGCTCCATGCAGCAAACTGTATACATCAGCGTGGGATCATTGCCAGAGCATAAAAAAAGCCAAACACAAATCAACAAAAGAAAGTGTAAAAGATGATTTTCCACAATAATGTAAATTGTGGCACCACTCATATTTGCCACCTGTGAGGCTTCAATGTAGGTTAGAAGTTTCTTTGTGTATGACTCATTATGACATGTACTACTAACTACGCAAGCTGTTCTTTTTTGGACAATATCCAGCTCTTTCAGAGTCACTGTTACCACATAAAAACAGGTCTGGGAACCAGGGAGATCATGGGTCAATAAATTTGGCGAGGTAATCAGGCCGCGCCACATCCCCAGCGAAACCTACCCCCCCTTTTGCCCACCTCCAAAGACAACACTGGCTCTGGATGTGCTTATGGTCAGGTGGTGTGGTCGTAAAGCCTCATAATTGTTTAATGGTGCGTTTTATGAGGCTACACTGTGAGTCAGTGCAGCCTAAAGGCTCTGAATTCCAGACGATAACACGTTGGGTTCGGTAATGTGAGGTCAATCACAGGTGGATATTGGTTCACTGTGGGCTATGGACAGCTGCTGAAGTGTGTGCAGCCTTGGGTGGAGGAAAAGGTGCATCCAGAGGTTTCTGCCCATCTTGCCTGAGTCAGGCTGACCTTGCTGTCTGAGCACAAACAGACATCAGAGAGGGGATGGGGACATGCTGTTCCCCTGCGAATAAAACACACAATTGCAGATGAGCTTGAGAAGACGCCCGTGCCTCACACATTCACATACATATTGTGTGTGTGCACACAAAGGATTTGCTGAGGTAGGAATTTATACAATGCTTTGTTCTATGATCAAAAATAACTGTTCTCCAACTGTCTGTGCGCAGTGATGCAAGGTAACCCCATACTGTCCCATAGTGCTGTTCTGCATGAGCTGAACATGCCCCTGTAGACAGTCCCCAAACACTTGCCAAGTCTCACGCACACCAATGCAGTCACAAAAACGAAATGAAAGAATACATGGGCGCGCACAGACATACACACAGACACAAACTCATAAAGTCATGTATCCACAGTAGTAGTATTTTCCTCACCAACATGCACGCATGTGCGCGCGTTTAAGATTTTAAGAGTTAAACGGTACAGTTTGTGTGCTCACTCATCCGGATTATAGATCATTGGTATCTGTATTGACACAAATGGAAGCCTGTCAAGATGTGTGAAACCACACATACACTCTACGTAGGTGTACAAATAGCTTGTAACCATCACTTCAGATCACTGGTGTTTGGGAGATCAAAGCAAACTGAAATGGCCACACTCTTCAAAGGGCTGTTAAGCCACTTTATGGATTTGGCTGTACTGACATCAAATCTGTGAGAGCAATCAGATACAAATGTGACTTTCTTCGCTTCAAGAAATAAAAAAAATAAAAAAAGAGAAATCAAAGAGTCACTATCAGAATATTCTTTTGGGACACCTCTGATATGTGGCTATAAGATCTGGAATAGAATAGGGTGCGGCATACACAACACATGAAAAACCTGAGAAGAATACTGCCACTATTTCTGATAAACTATTTCATCATCTGTCATGTCCCAGTTTGGAAGGTAAAACTCTGTCCCCAACACATAAATTGATTGAATTTTTATCAACTGTTAATAATATTACTACCACAATAGTCATTTGAATTAGTTTCTAATTAATTTCTGTTGTGCAAATTAAAAATGCAGATATGCTAGAAAGGCTTCTTTGTATTTTATTTTTGAGTGACGTTTGCTCGATGAGTGTCATCTGTTTTTCTTTACTTTCCTTTTAAAGTATCCAACCATGTCATGTTTCACTCGTCATTTTGTTTTCAGAATAAATCATCAGAATAAAAATGGTCATGTCAAAATAATTCCTTTGTTTGTATTCCTGTGTTTACAATGTGTTTTTAAGGTTTGGTATACCTTAAAAACAAGAGTACATTTCAACCCTGCTGAGTTTATTTAGCCATATATACATTAAACTTATATTTTATGACACTCTGGAAATGCTTAATATGAAAAAAACCTTGGAGACCCTGTCTGTCTCTCTGTCCAATACGGGTGAAAATGCTAAATAAAAGTTTAATTAGAAATGAGACATTATTATAGTTAGAAATAAATGTATACATTATGGTAATTCCCTGTTTGCAAGAGATGAATGCATGACATTTAAAATAGATTACATTACTCTTTCTCATCTACATACATACATACACACATATACTGTACATTATTACACCCACACAGGCTCAGCTTTTCCATGTATCAGAGCAAAGGAGTTAAGCCTCCTAATCAGATGACAGAGGCACAACAATCCTGGTGTTAAAACTAAAGTCCCGCATCTCGGCTCTCATGAATACAAGCTAATAATTAGGCTAATCCTGACTACGAGGAAAATTTGAGGGGAGATTTGACATGTCATCAGGTGCAACGGCAGCGACTTAAGGCCTCGTTCACATCTCTGCTTCTGCCAGCAATGATTTTCAGTCAATGTTGGCAGCTTTGATAATCTCCCCCTGGTTTTCAGTCAATTGGAGACAATGCCACACATTATTAGAGTAAACTCTGCGTCATGGATGAAGCTTCGAAGAGATAAAAACTTTACTTGCAAACTCTAAACTCCGAGGTGAGACGGAGCTCCATGTAATAACTCCCCGTTGTATCCGAACCCAATAACACAGCGTGGTTATTTGTTTGGATTTATTCAGAGATGCAACCAGATATGAGTGTGAAGAGAAATGCTGCATGAGGGTGAATTAGGTTATGCAAATGAGGCACAGTAATAATATGATTTAACATCCCTTCTCCCCATCCATACCTTAGACTTTACTAGTGCGGTTCTAATTTTAATTTGATTAGATTTACATAAAGATTTCCCATTAACTGGCTCCTCGGTGACCCCTCACTGATGGCACCAACTGTCCCTCCCGTGCGCTCGCCATTACTATGAAGTCTGTGGGCGGTGTGACTACTGAGCGACGCCAGGAGTGTACCATTAACCAAAGAACAAGTCTGACAACGCTGTATGAAAATCTTGTCAACAAGTGTTAAGTCATCAAGTTGAGACGACTTGTTAAGTGGCATTTCAAGAACACGCTGCATGTATCAATTTAAATGGTCAGGTTAAAAGAATTTGAATAGTGTGGCTGTTCCTTCCAGTAAAATACCTTGATTAAAAGGGGCATTATCAATTTATTTGACTTAATGTGGATGCATTTGTCCCGATGCACACCTTAAAAAAACATGATGGTATTTGCGAGTAATACTCATGTAAATTATCCTAAAAAAATGCAGGTAAATATAGGTGTACAGCTCATTTATTCATATAGGATACAAACTACCTGACGAGACATAACAGTGGTTCAATACTGGGTGCCATACTCCAACTCTGGCAAGCCTTTTCATATAGGTTTACTCTAAAATCCGAATTAACAAACACCATTTCTCGAGCTGTGTCAGGGTTATCTCCACTTCCCTGCACTCTCACTGAAGGTGGCGTATTGTTTAACATGGATGAAAGCCCTAAATGGATTGTGTGTACACTGCGGGAGGAAAGAAAGAGGCAGGGGGCCTCCTCCGTTATCTCCTGACACACTTACACACACATGCTTGATGCCTTTTTCTCTGAACTGGGGCAAATTTCAAACAAATCTCCTCCGCCTATCACATCCTGTCCTTTGCAGTTTACACCGGGAGCGAGCAAGGAGGAGGGAGAATGAGAAGAAGAAGAAGAAGAAGAGCGGTCTTGGAGCTGACCTAAAAACAACTCCTCGCGGACGTTCTCCATGTCTCAAAGACGCAATGCCAAACTATCAAATATTTACCAAAAAGCTGTACCCGATCACTGTATGTGTGTGTGTGTGTGGGTAAGAAAAGGTCTTTGAAAATGATTCGAAACCATCTGTGAGCAGCAGTTCATCCCTCTGTGGTCTTTGAATGGTGATGCGGAGAGAAAGAAAGACACTTCCTTTCTTTCTCACTTGCCCTCAATTCAAATGAGTGATTATATGGGCCAGTGTAGAGTCTTTCAGTGTGACTGATGCTAGCTGTAATTCTTTCAATGCTCTGGGATCATGAGAGAGCATTTGCATATGTATGATCAGGCTGCACAATAAGTAATCTCGCCAACACATGCAGGGATTCACTACACACCATTGACTTAAGCCCTCAAACCCTATTTCACATACTTTGCAATTAAGGTGCCTTTTTTTGGGATGTTTTGCTATTTCGGATTACCATTACTCAGCACACGTTTGATAAAGCTGTAAAGGGAACTCCGGAAACCGTATCATTCATATGACAATGAGTCAAAGTGCGCAGTGGTGCGCAACCAGGCTTTTTCCTGTCATTGAGGCACAATGTTGCAGACAGCTTAGATGCATTACTCATCCTGACCACTAGGGGGTAGAGGTCCTCTGCTGTGAGTAGCTCCACAGGCGTTGCAGGGAGAAGAGGTAAACTGATGCCATGACTTCAAATGAGCGGCCTTGTAAACATGCCACAGACAGATTTTAAAGACAAAAATAAAAACGAGGGGTGTCAGAGTGCACAGCACAATGAATCCATTTTCCAATATGCATAAAGAGGAGTGGAAAGGGGGTTCTTGTAACTACTGTAGAGGTGGAAATGTTTTGATTTTACATCGTCAAGTAGGAGCCTTTACAATGCCGTCTTAAATCCTTCTGCCCCCTGACAGCATAATAGCCTCACTCACTTCTTTTGGCAATTGTCGTAGCTTTTAATTGCGTTGTTGTGGAAAGCGACATCCCTGTCACTCAATTGTGTCTGGCTGTGTTCACTCGGTGTATGCTGCTGTCACTCAGATCTGCCAGGTGTTCGTTTGGGACGACGTGTGTATGTTTTCTCGCCTCTGTATATCCTCTGTATGTGTGTGTGACTGAATGGCAGTGACACATTTGATCAACTTGTGTGTGGAGCCGACAGTGTCTTGGAGGTGACAAGGGGGTGGTGAAAGAGGCTGATTTGCCTTTCTACAGGTGACACAGCGTTGTCACCCACAAAGTCTGCATCATCTGTGGAGGGAAAGAGAAGAGACTCTTCTCTTCCACCCCGATACGATCTTGTGTACTGTCAAGGGAAATGATGCTGGCTGCCTTGAAACACTGCCGGTCACTCTCAGTATCGGCCAGCATGTCCATCACAGGTCTGACCTCAGGGAGGGAGGCTTGGACCCGAGGCTAGGGAACCGAACACAGAGCTGCAGGAGGAAGCTGATGGATAGTGATGGAGCAAAAATAGGCAGCCGGAGAGAAGGATGTATTGGATCAAGGAAGATAATTCTATATGACACGATAAGAAGGAGATAGCTATCACGGAGAGAGGACGATGGACTTTACTGGAGGCAAGAGGATGCATGTATAAGGCTGAAACAGTAATGTAGAAAAAGATGCTGTATAGATATATATGTATAGAAAATAAAACACACTAGCATTAATTAACTACCGTAATTGTGGAAATGATACGGTAAACAAAAGAATAACACTTAAACCTACAATAACTGATTCTTTTTGGCCACTTGGGCACAGCGGAAACAGTGGTGAAGATTGATACCACTCTAATATCTGTATGCTAAAAATGAAGTTACAGCCTGCAGCTGGTTAGCTTAGCTTAGCATAAAGACTGGTTTTTGTTTGAAGGCACCAACCAGCGGAGACTGTAGGAAGTTACTGGTCCAGGTCAAGAAATAGTAAATAAAAGAAATAGTAAAACTGCAAATGGTTGCTTCTACAGTTTTTGTAAGTAGGGTAAATACCTCATAATCCGCAAAATACATATTTGAAATTTTCACAAAATGAGGTGCAAGATTATTATTAATTTATGACCCTGAACAAATGCTGTCTGCCGACTCCAGAGCTGCCAGATTAAAAATACAGCTTTTGTTGAATCATAGTGGTGATGGAGGTGTAAGTGCATCAACATCAACGATGAGCCTTATCAATCCAAGCACACACAGTCCATTAGCAAGCGCAAAGACTTAGAGCTCATTAATTGATATTTAATTGGCTGAAGCGACATTGCGGCCACAGGCCCAGCATGATGGCTTCATGTGGGGAAAAGAAAAATCAGTTTGACAACCCTTGGCTATTGTTATCCCCTTTACACACACACACACACACACACACACACACACACACACACACACACACACACAGACACAGACGTTAATTGAGAGGTAGCAACTCAATGCTCCTCATGCCATGGAGCTTGCCGGCAACATGATAATCATCGGGACTATGCACAGGCTCCCTGGCCCACAATCCTTTGCGGCCGGGAGTTCTCTGGGGCTTAGTTGGTGTTGGGGACCCTTTTAATTCCTCAGCTCCACTCTGACAGAGCAGCCGATTAAACTTGTCTTTATTATACAGAGTCCCAATACACCCTAAAATAAAGTCTGGGAAGACTATCAAAGATGCAGTTGGTCTTATTTCCACCTTTATTATGTGAAGCCCGCACTGCGCGACATCTCGAGAGCTGCATCTTATGAACTGTTACCATTCTTACATCACACATCTGCAAACACAAGTGCACATACATGCAAATGCACAAACAATATGACATCCACCTTTACAACATCATTTTCTCAGTGCTTCATCTTCTGAGTTTAGAAGTCAAATTTGGATATGTGAAACCTCCCTGAATGCGAGGTGCCATGTTTGGATGAGGAAGGCACAAAATGAAATGTGATTGGGTATGGCTCACTATCTGATACCCCCAAGCCTCTTCACAGAGAGGAGCAGTGTTATAACTTTGAGGAGGGGCTCCTATGTGTTGATGTAATCTCTGAGGTAAACATGAATTCGAGACATGCCGGTGAAAGCGATGATTCATCGTGGAGACGTGGGACTTACTGTAAAGGTAATTATCAGCATACAAAACAGACAATGCTGAAACACTAGCTGAGGTGCACTTTGCAGAGGGGAGTTTATTAGCATTAGTCATTGTACCTGAAGCGTCAGCCCAAATAGGACTGCTCATATACAGGAAATTGGCTCTTAAAAAAAAAAAGGTCTTTTGTTGAGGGAGCTATTCAAGAAGCTGTCTCACTACAAGTAGTTGCATTCATTACTGAGCACATTATGTTGCTAGGGTAAAAATATCAGAATATCACATATTCTGCAAACATATTACAGTTTGAGTGTGTTGATACGGTCTGATATTTACACTGTGCATGGCCAGTTCTATCTGTTTTGTTAATTTACTGAGATCGAGAACGCCTGAAAAAATAATTACATTTCCACTCAGCTGCTTAGCTGGACGTCCGCTGTGAAGCAGCAGCAGAGTGAAGGAGGCCGGATGCCTCTCAGCATTAACTGTCTCTATGTGAAATTTTGTAAATGAGGAGGATTTCAGCGTTGCCAGAAACTAAACGGGTTGAAGAAAATCACCATGGTCAATAATCCTGATCTAATGCAGCGACTAAACCCCACCGACATACCTGCTCACACCCACTGATTTTCCTCTGATTCCGGCTCCTCCGGATTCAGTATAAGATCCTATGCGGTTTAAAAAAATATGGTTTCTTCTGGGTGAATATCAAGTTTGTAGAAAATGATTTTTCTCTGTAGCAGTTTTTGCCTCCACCAGGAACCTTTTTGTACCTCCAGATTGTAGCAGAAACAGCTTTCTAATCTCCAAGGAGAGATACATTTAGGACACATTCTCATTTTCTGCATTGCTTATCATATCAATTAGAACTTAATGTGAAAGTTACATTGAAGCATGACGCCGCTGATCAGGAATACCAATAACGTGGTATCTCAAACTCCTTAAACTCCTTCCGTTTTTTTAGCCATGTAATTGTTAGCATTCAACTCATAACACAACTGAAAAATCACACCAGTCGACGGGTGTTTTAAAAGCTTCAGTTTCAACTTCCCCACTTTGCAATCAGTATCTGTAGAACTTTCTTGATTTCCATTTTTTCTCCATGAGTGGGTTCAACATTCATTTTGTTTTTGGTGGTGAATATGTATTGGCATTAATCACAGATGATAGAAATTTGCAAGTTTAATTGTGCCCTCTGAAATCTCAGCTGCACACTGGCTGCTTATGAATAGTGCTTTTTATCCTCACAAACATTTGCAATAAAAAATGATTACAGCCAGATAAAAAGCCTTGATGATAACTCAGTGATTTCAAGTGCACTTAATGGTCTATTGTCTAAATTTGTCAAGCGCCAAGAGTTGTTTTGTAGTCTGTTAGAGTGGTTATTAGCCAAGTGCAGTCTGTCCTCAAACGCCATATCTACATGACTCAGCTATTTCAGCCAATTTATCTCCAGACTGTCACAACAATGGAAGCTAACTCACAATGATGCACCTTTTGTAACATCAGTACAAACCGTTCTTTATGACAGCTTTCTTCAACTTCACTATAACTCCACTTGTTTGTTTAATGTATTATTTGAAATATTAAGTCCTCTAGCACAGTGGTTCCCAACCTTTTTTCCTTGGTGCCCCCCCCACTCATGTCTAAGAAAAGCTGAGGCCCCCCCCAGCCCCCAAACCGAAGTTGAGGTAACTCTCGAGATAGAGCCTTACTTTCTTTTTTGATACAGGAGTTATCAGCACTGTTACGTTTCTCTGCCATGTTTCATTCATAAAATAGTGATGCCGTGGTGGCAGGAAAAACGAGGATACAACAAAATATATAGTTTTCATACCGACTTTTGTACACATTATATATTCTAGTGTATTATCATAATTTGTTTAACGTGCACATTTTTTTTTTCTCAACCTCAAACCAGATAAAGACTTGCGCCCCCCTGTGATCTTTGCCTTTTTTTGTCTGATGTGTCCCACAGCCCTGTCAGATTACTTTTAGCTCACAATTTAAACTGTTTATCCATTACTTTTACCTCACTATATTAAATGTTTATGCATTACTTTTACCTCACTATATTAAATGTTTATCCATTACTTTTACCTCACTCTATTAAATGTTTATGCATTACTTTTAGCAATCTATTTCAACTGTTTCATTATTTTAAGCTAACTGTTAAGACTTATCTGCTTGTTTGCTGGCTGCTTTTCACAGTCAACACACAGTTTTTAACTGACTCAAAATGTGATTAAAACATAATTAAAGCATAACTTTTCTTCTGTAAAATTAGTTAAGCAACAGTACTCCACAATCCTACCCATGGCCACTAGAGGAGTACCCTCTGGGGAACAAATACCCCTGGTTGGGAAACACTGCTATCTATGGTATATTCAGGGATGGAAAGAATACTAGAAAATCTTTTCTCTAGTAAAAGTAATGCCACTTAATGGACAATAGTATATGGAGTAACTTCATGTCTCCTTGAAGCAGTTCAAAAAGTAAGCAGTACTGTAGGTTCACGATCTCTCCTACTGTCTTCATTCTCTTTGTTAGATGATCTCCCTCTTGCTCACTGGTGTATGTGCCATAGAATGATAATAGAGTTCCATCATAGTAAGGAGATTGTGTCCTGAAATAGGAAGCAGCGGCAGACTAGTCCTTTCGATCATCTCTCCACAGATTAAAAGCTTATTCAAATTATATTTCTCCTTCTCCTATAAACAAGGAAAGCTTTGCATTCCCTGCAGAGAAGTGCTGGTAAGTAGCTTTGCAAACATTTGGGTCCAGAAGCGCATAAATTGAAGCTTGAATGAGCTACTCCTTGTTTGTGAAATGAATGCCCAAAGACGTAAATTATAAGTCATTTAACAGTATTGTGGAAAAACAAATGTGGTAATTGTTTTTGTAATCTGATATTGACTTAAGTAAATTGTTTCATCATTGTTAGAGAAAGGAAAAAAAAACTCCTGGTGCATCTGTACTGCAACATAAAATGAATTTAGTAAACAACTGTTCCTTGGTTAAAACATGGTTAAAAAAAGTTAATCATTAAGTTATAAAATATATATAAAGTACAGGCCAAAAGTTTGGACACACCTTCTCATTCAAATGCGTTTCCTTTTTATTTTCATGACTATTTACATTGTAGATTCTCACTGAAGGCATCAAAACTATGAATGAACACATATGGAATTATGTACTTAACAAAAAGTGTGAAATAACTGAAAACATGTCTTATATTTTAGATTCTTCAAAGTAGCCACCCTTTGCTTTTTTATTAATAAGGGTAATAATTCCACTAATTAACCCTGACAAAGCACACCTGTGAAGTGAAAACCATTTCAGGTGACTACCTCATGAAGCTCATTGAGAGAACACCAAGGGTTTGCAGAGTTATCAAAAAAAGCAATATGTGGTCATTCATAGTTTTCACGACTTCAGTGAGAATCTACGATGTAAATAGTCATGAAAATAAAGGAAACACATTGAATGAGAAGGTGTGTCCAAACTTTTGGCCTGTACTATATATATATATATATCTCAATTGGCAGAGCAAAATAGCCGAATTCCTTTGATTGCTCTATTTGTAAGCACTCGCCTTGGTATAAAAAATAAATCACAAGTACCTTCAGTAGAAGAAGCTTAGATCTCCACAATAGCGATGGGCTGTGCTGTACCAGTTCTGCTCTACTCCAGCTTCTGGCAGCTTGGCAGACCCAACGCTTTGCATATTCATGTGAAACTATGCCTGACGAGGAAACTGCAAAGCCTTGACACCTTGTTGCAAACACAGTTGATAGTAGTAAGATGATGGCCCTCAGTACAGGGGTGCAGATATATTTCCTGTCAGCCAGGTGTCTGCGTCTCACTGCAGTGTTTCCTTGAGTCATAAGCATTAGGGGACGGGAGAGTCTAGGCTTTGTCGGGCTTCAACAATGGCTGTTGACGAAAATGAAACAGCACATCAACTCAGCACACTTAAGAGATAGAAATTGTTTTAATGAGCTGGATTTATCCTCTCTTTGTCTTAAAATCAAATGCACAAAATACTGCGGAGAAAGCACAACAATCTTTGAAATATTTCTATTGGTTTTATTGTCAAACTAAAGAAGAAGTTTTATGCATGAACTATTACTTCCAAGGTAAGAATGTCCACATATGCTACTTTTCTAAGTAACCCACTCTGTTTCAGAGAACTCTCTTTGCATCCTTGACTCCTTATCACATGTTACATCCTGACAAATTGAATTATTCATATATTCTTAAATCCATTCAGCCAGATGATGGCTTACTCAAGCCCAAACGACATGGCTGTTGTGTTTTGGCCTTTAGAAATTCTGAGCACATTTACTCTAACAATATGGTGCTAACTTTCCAGTAAGCATTTACATTATACAGTCAGGCCGTATTCAGATCCGTCTAAATGAATGATGTGCAATTACTGTCACTGCTCCCCTCCTAACCCTGTGCTATGTGCATGCAGAAGTGCTGCCACGGCACACTGCCTCGACAATTCAAGCTGCAATGTCATATCTCATTATGAAGAATGACCTTTGTCTTTGCTATATCACAAGCCTGGAGTCTGTACTTAATCAAAGATGATTAGTTCAATTTACTAAGTCTGCGCGGTAATGGGTTCACAGAGGACCAGTGGCACCAGGGATAGGTCAGAATGAGTGGAATTTAACCCCTCGTCATTTGAATGACGTGTGTGGGTAAACATTCACGGTGGCTGCCCTTTATCTGCAGCATTCTTGGTTTACATATTTTGCTTATTATTTAGATTTTGTTTTGCCTTTTTCATTTTGTGTTATATACAGTACAGGCCAAAAGTTTGGACACACCTTCTCATTCAAATGCGTTTCCTTTTTATTTTCATGACTATTTACATTGTAGATTCTCACTGAAGGCATCAAAACTATGAATGAACACATATGGAATTATGTACTTAACAAAAAGTGTGAAATAACTGAAAACAGTTATTATATTTTTAGTCTTATATTTTAGATTCTTCAAAGTAGCCACCCTTTGCTTTTTTATTAATAAGGGTAATAATTCCACTAATTAACCCTGACAAAGCACACCTGTGAAGTGAATTTCCATTTCAGGTGACTACCTCATGAAGCTCATTGAGAGAACACCAAGGGTTTGCAGAGTTATCAAAAAAAAGCAAAGGGTGGCTACTTTGAGGAATCTAAAATATAAGACATGTTTTCAGTTATTTCACACTTTTGTTAAGTACATAATTCCATATGTGTTCATTCATAGTTTTGATGCCTTCAGTGAGAATGTACGATGTAAATAGTCATGAAAATAAAGGAAACGTGGGCTGTGGGCTGCAACAAACCAAATGCTGGGACTGAGTGAAATATCAATCATAGAGTTGTTCATAAAGATCCATCAAATAGGATCAATTTTATTTCATCTTACATAGTGTTGGCAAGGATGAGGTTTCATATTAAACAGGATTGGTGTGTGTGTGTGTGTGTGTGTGTGTGTGTGTGTGTGTGTGTGTGTGTGTGTGTGTGTGTGTGTGTGTGTGTGCACACATGAAAGCTTATGTGTGCACCCTTTATTGTTTTAGATGTATGGTTGTGTTCCTCTGTGCTCCTGTTAGACATGTACTGGATGTCCTGCATTTGCCTTTTGAGGGCACCCCTCCTGTCACACTTAGGCACTCTCTCTTTGTAATATGTGACTGCGTGCAGATAAACTGTACCATGTGTCAGATTTGACAGCTCCTGATAAAACACTCATAAATGAATTGTCCTCATAAAACTAGCAAGAGTAAAAAGAATGAATAAAAAAAATCTTCCTTCTACTCCCTCCGGTTTCTCTCCAGTGTTGGACATGCGCCGGGCACATTAACATTTCTCCTATGCTTTGTAACAGCACGTGCACTAGTCTTTTTTTTCTTGTTTCACTCAGCTCCTGATGTGCAGACTGTAAAAAGGCCATTGTCAGATTCCTGCCTCAGACTAATTTGATAACTGATAGAAAGTTCCTCAACTCTAAGGTTGCAAGAGCCTTGCCCTGGGCATTTACTCTAATAAAGCTAATTAAAGCCATTTAAGCTAAATGAAACAATTCAACACAGGTTGCTTGCCACAAGCTATGGAAGTCAGTGGTAAGACATGCTTATCCAGTAGGGAGGGTGCTATATGACATCTATGTGATAATAGCTATATATAAATAAATAAAACATCACACTTATAATACATTTTTAATTTAACATGAGTGAGTTAAATATAAACAGCTATGTGCTGCATTCTAGCGTTAATGTTTTTTTGAATTCTCTTCATGTTTTTCTGCAATAGCCATTTAAAGTAAGTACCTCCTTATGTAGTCGTTTTCATTGTCAGTGGTGGAGTCCGCCATTCTCACACTGATGGACTCAAATTGCCTTGTACACATGTAAAATTGCCTTAGTCAGAGCTCTGCCTCAGTCTTGTTTGTTAAATGATGGAAACTTGCTCAACTCTGGAATGCGAGAGCCTCGCCCTGGGTGTCGGCTCCCTCTACCAATTAAATGAAAACTAATTAAGGCCACATAAGCAAAATAAAACAAGACAACACAGGTTTCATGCACCGATTCAAGGGACAGTGCCTATGTTTCCTTTGTTTCCACCAAACACAAAATCCTTGATGTGACCTTGACATTTTGCCACTAAGGCAAACAAAATGTCTTGTTTGAAGTTAAAAGTACAGTCACACATTTACTGTTGTTTTTTGTTTATGTGTGTGTGTGTGTGTGTGTGTGTGTGTGTGTGTGTGTGTGTGCGTGCATATCTTTGTGGAAAGGTTGACTTTGTTGTAATATGCTTTGTGATGCTTAAACAGCCTAATTAAAAGTTAGCCAGGGCCTGCAAATAAAGGTCACTTGTAGTCGCATGTAGAAATATTTCCTACATTTTAGTTACCTGCCTTGCTGCAAGTTTAAAGATTTTTGTGGCTTTGTTGTTGTTAGTGAAGTATACTTGATTCTAGACCCAGTAAGTTCAGTTAACTATGATGGACTTGTTGACTTGGATCAAGGACACCCTTAGGCATTTTACTCCGGTAATTTGGTGCCAACCAAGTTCAAATGGCATTACTAATGAAACAAATCGAACCAAAGGAGTTAAATGCATAAGTGTTGGAATAAACTACTCCAAACATGCCCTAAGAAAGGAAATCTGAAAAGTATCATTCATTCATTCAAGCATGCTAAATTGTTAGTAAGAGGTTTGATGCCATATAGCTTATAAAGTAGATTATAATAATATAGCACACACCAGTAGCAATTTGATTCCTTATATAAGTCAACAGGCAGACTCCTAACACTACACGGTTTCAGATTCAATAATGCCTCTCAGCTGTGTCAGTGCATGCTAAAAATACATGCACTTATGTTCCTGTATGTTGCTTTAGATGACATGTATTTGCTAAATGACTGCAATTATGTCTGTTATGTAGTTAGCCTTCTAAGTGCAGCATCGCGCTATAGAAAGAATATGAAGTATAGGGCACACAAAGGCTGCTTTGTGTCATATTTGCATTCAAAATGTTGTGATACTTTGTATAGATTATACTGTATCTGGCTGTGACATACTATGGGCAGGAATTAGCATGTGGACTTTGGGAAAAAGGGCCGCTTCAAAAAAAGGGAAGAACAAATGATACATGGCACAAGAAGACGAAAGAAAGAGAAAGATAGAGGAAGAGACATTCTGGTAGTTCTAGCAGAGTGGATGCTCCAGCCTGCTATCCAATTTTAGCAGTATGAGACTGCAAAATGCATTAATGCCTATTGAAAATATCCTCACTGCCTGATGGAATCCCATAGGAGATATGAACAGTCTTGCCTCAATATCAGCCTCTGATCTAATTTGACAAATGGATATCTATTATACAATTTCCTATGATAGGTGTGCTCGGCAGTGGAGTGCGGGGTGCTGCCACTTCAAATTTAGAAATAAAACGTCCCCATCTGAATTCCTCCTCTCCTGTACCTGATCCTCTAAATCTGCCTGGGTTTTTATGTTATCTTTAGGATGTATTCTGATTGAATTCACAGGAATGCTGGCTATGCTAAAAACGCATTAGCTACACCTTCAATATCTCTTCATCAAGCTGTGAAGCAGACAGAGTGAAAGCTAGCGTTCAACATGCGGTTCCCTTTCTCCTTTGAACACGTTTGACCTTTTTATGTACTCGATGCAATTAGAATTGTGCAAACACATAACTCATACAGTGTGGACAGACGTGACTCACATTAATCATTTGTACCGCGATACCCCCCACCTCTACCACCACCACAAAAACACCCACCCACACACTTTTTGCTCACATCCTCACACATACTGTATCTCCTTCCAAAATCCTAATTATCAATTCAGATTCTACAGTAGTGTCATGCGTGTGACAGGGTCTCACTGTACAGACTGTATTTCCTTTTTCTCTCTTTCAATGTGAATTTACCTGAATGATAATTAATCTGCTGCTCTCAGATACTTAACTAGACTGACCCTCTCAGTGAATCTGTGACAGGAGACAGGAGACTCAGACGGAACCAATTGCTGGTACACACCTGGAGAGCTGGGAAGGGATTTCATTATTGAGTCATGCTAATGAGCAGATTTTCTAAAACTGGCATTAGGGTTGAAATTAGGGTAAATTAAATTTGACCTGGCAACTTTCTTTTTAACAATTAAAACATTGAGATGGGGTCTACTTTATTTCAAATTATTTCCTCAAAGACTAAATTAAACGCAGCGTCTGATATACTTGTTTGTTAAAAAAGATTACATTAAAGTGTCACTATGTTCCCTTTTCTGAGCAGCAGCTACAGGGACGAATCCATTCAGAATTATGACTTAGTTCTGCTGTTCAAATTGTTTTGAGTTGCATGACCTGCAACTTAACGGTTTTGCTTAATTCTCATGTTTTTTGACCACAGCCGGCAACCGTTTTCTACGAAAAAGCTCTTAAAGCCCACTTTACTCTACCTGCCCTGCACCAAATAGCAAAAATACAAAGACAATTAGCAGCCAACAAGTTCACCATCAACTTAACATACACACATAACAAAGTATCCCTATTATTATAATGAGATACACATACCCTGTAACGAGACAACATTCTTGTTTTGTCTCATTATTTGTGTAATAAGGTACACAGAACATTTTCTCGTTTTCTCAAAAAAACTGTGCTGCCACCACTGGAACTGCTAAGATGGAGAAGCAGGAAGATTTGATTTTGAACTAGTTCTACATTTTAATATTTTTGAAAGCACACAATGGATGCTGTACTTGTCTCCCCAATTTAGCCTCTGATTTACTAGAGACCTTTTAGCATTTGGTACAATTTCTTACAGGACATCTTGCTCTGTCAATTAGTAACTATGTTTCCATCCACTTGTCAACTGACTTAATGACGTCACATGCGGTTTTGCGGTCAAATTGATATATCAAATAGATTCAAGACATTTTAAGGTGTTTCCATTCATTTTCACACTGAATTGCATAAAGTTCAAGCTAACATTTGTCAACAAAGCTAGCCAAAATGGATCGCCCCGTAATATTGAACAAGTTGTAGTAATAATAATAATAATAATAATAATAATAATAATTTATACTTTATTAATCCTGCAAGAGAAATTACTGTACAATGTTTTTCACTCTGTTGTTAGAATACACATTACATGCAGGCCGGAAATATACACACACATGCTCAGTACCTATACAATACATGCACTAATGGAGAGATGTCAGAGTGAGGGGGCTGCAGCTGTTGATGGATAGGCGCCCCAAGCAGTTGGGGGTTCGGTGCCTTGCTCATGAGCACATTGGCAGTGACCAGGAGGTGAACTGGCACCTCTCCAGCTACCAGTCCACCACCATACTGTGGTCCGTATGGGGACTTGAACCCTCTGGTTCCCAACCCAACTCCCTACAGACTGAGCTACTGCCACCCCAAATAAATGTGCCAGTTGATAGCGACATATCAAGCTATAGAAAGACAACAGATGCACGTAAATGCCAGACGACCTTTATCTAAAATAGCAGTTATATTTTGCTCATAAATAAATTTAATAATTGTCTCGCCTCCTTGTTCGTCCACTTATATCTGTCTTTGTTGAAACCCACCATAAACCAGAAATACGTAGCGGAAATGACCTAAAACTTCGTCTTCTTCGATTTATGGCAGGTTGCAACCATAAAATGACCTAAAACGCAATCACAATTTATTATTTATTCGGCGAATGACGTTTCCATTAGCCTTTGTTGCATAAGCCGTTAACTGATTAAGAGAAAATCCAATGAGATCAAACGTACGATATATACTGTATATTCATTGATATTCATGAAATTCAATTGAATTTTACGGTTTCCATGAGGCTTTTTTCATTCAGTATTACTTCATTTGCATAAAGATGTGTGGAAACATGGCTATTGTTCTTCTATGAAACATTCAGCCGTCAGCGCAGTTTGTGGGTTTTAGTCTAACCATAACCAAGTTTTAAGTAACATAAAACATTTTTTTTTTTTTTGTCAAAATGAGCAAATATTCTTCTGTGACAATGTTTGCCTTCCAGTTATAACAGAAAAAAAAACATTTTCTTTCATAACAGGATTCAGTGAGAATTATTTGATCTCAGTGTAGAAACTCTGCATTGCTGCACACGGTATTGATATTAAACTTAAAAAGAAATGGGTGTGTTTATACATAAAACCTTCTATTATGCAGCTTTATCAATCACATAAAAGCAAATATTATAAAAATAAGTAATGAAAGTAATGTAATAGTAAACTAAACATAAAAGCACGTCCATAATTGTTTGTAAAAAAAAAAAAAAAAAGTGCTAAAATAATGATGAGCCTGCTGGCCTGAGCACCAATAACGCAGGTCATTTCAAAGCTTTGGGTCCCTGATGGCAAAAGTCCTAAACCCAGATTCTGGAAAATCCAGAAGAATTCTGGCTGCAGATCTGAGACTGGCATCAGCTCATAGGAGGTTAAAAAGTTTGCAATACAGCTTTGAGCCAAACCCAAGTGAAGACTTATAGTTATAGGTATTTTTTCTGAGATCTTTCTTGAGATAACAGCTGCAGCATAAGACAAAATGCTTAAAGCATGAATGACTACATACAGATCACTAAATGGTAAAAATGGCCATCTCTGATAATGTCGAATTCTGCTTCTTTCAAAAGGAACTAATCAGAATAGTCCACACTTAAACTGATAAATGTCTCACGTGTCCCAAAACCGATTCGCAGTCCTCTCATTCATCAGCATGATAAGGGATTAGATGTGAGAATGGCATGAGTCTGGTTGATGGATTTACACTGTTCATAACCATTCTGAAGATAGCTTCTCTCTTACCGCTAACACTACATTTTCCAGAGTGTTCCTGTGCCAGAAGCTCTGACTAATAAAGGCGTTGTTAGAAAGATTATCATTGCCTTTAATGTAAGTAGTTGAACCAACACTAAATCTTGATAACAGTGGCGGGCAAATAAAACTTCAGATTCTGCCCTTCCCCTGCTGCTGATGGTGATGTTTCACAGTGTACAGTGTAGAGAGATGTTTGGTATATTCAAAAATGCTTCTGGTTGCTCACATCTTCACACCGTATGAATGGAGGTAAAGTGGACTGTTTATTTGTTCAGTACTTATGGTCTTTAATTTTTAATCTGAATTTCAATCCGCTTTCTCTTCTAATCTGTACGGAGGAAACTGCCAATGCTAATGTGCGACAGAGGAGAACTATTCAGTTAGAGTCCAAGCCAATATAAATAGTGTTTAATTTCTCAGATAAATTAAAAGTATGCATTTGCTGCTTCATCTCTTCTGGGAGGTTTATAACAAGTTTTAGCTCATTGTTTAGCTGTACAGCACGCAACTTTACTGTTCACTCTCACCGTTGTGTTTTTGTCGGCTGTGCCTGTTTTCAGCAAAAAAGCTCTAAAAACCCATCTGCTCAGCACCAAATGACCGTCAGACACAGTCAGAAGCTAGCTGGAGAACATTGTGGAGCATCTGGCAGCTGAAGAGCCAGATATTTTCCTCACGAGTTGGTGGAGACAAAAAACAGAACTTAAAGGAGAGTGAATATTTGACTTGCATTCAGCAGGTAGCCAGAACTCCACATGAATGAATTCAGTTGCTGAAATGTAGCTAAATATTATTCATAAAGGTGAAAGATTAGAAATCGGTCATTCTGTATTGGTTTATTGATAAACTTAGACGTTCACCCAGATGTTCCACCCTGTGAAAATGCTCATAAAGGTGGTTTTGGAAGGCAAGGGCAACCAGTCTATTTTATTATTATTATTTTTTTTTAGTTTGGAAGACTTGCAAAAATGTTTCACCTTTCCATCTGGCTTGTTGAGAAAGAGAATTAATGGATAGGATTTTGGTAATTGGTCAGTTGGTTGTTGTCGAACACCTGCAGGGTGGTTAGTGGTTAGATCAGTATCTAAATTAAATGTATGCTCCCTGTTTCCCTCCATTGCTTCCACAGTGAAGAGACGACAGTTGCCAGCCAGTGGAGCGTGACGCGACCAGACTCATTTCTCACTTCAAACTAGGTTTCGATATACAGTAGATGTTAGCACTTTGACGTTATGTTATGATGATCAGTTTCATGGCATTTGCGACAGATCTCTCCAGGAAGAGCTGCTTTGTGGCTTGGACGTGCATGAATGGTACTGGAGTCCCTCTGTGATTGCGTTCTGATGCAGATTGATAATAAGCACCATCTTTGAGATAATGCCTTTCCCCCCCCCGATACCGGCTACAGCATCTGCACATCCAGCCATTATTTAATATGGCCAAGAGCTTGTTGTACTGTATGTAATGATGTGTGTTTTAACCTCACATCTGATACTACAAATGACTCACCATTCCAAGCTCTCAAATAACATGAAAACATTAAAGCAACTTTTAACCAAAAGCCTCAGATTCTTTAAGTATCCTCAAATATTTTACTGAAGAGTTTGGTAGTTTAGAAGTATAACACCGCCCCCTGAAAACTTAGCTTAATCTACCCTTGGGTGCCTCCTTCAGTGGCAATGTCATTGCCAAGGTTTTAAATATTTATCAGAGCTATCGGTTAATTAAAACAGAGAGGGGCTGCAGATATCCTGCACTCTAATCCATTTTAACGAACATCTGCCAGCAATGCATATGAGAACATGTCATTAAATTTAGCTGCAAAAGTACGGGGCTTTATAATCTCCTCCCAACCAAAACAGGGAAGTCCTCTGAATTATTGAATTCATTATGATAAACGTGCTATAAAGAAAATCTACTGAATAATCTTTGCCCAGGGCGTCTAACCATTTTGTAGTAACCAATACTGATGTAGTAGAAGATGTAGAAGTAACGTGTTACTGTAATCCGATTACTTTTTTCAAATAACGAGTAAAGTAAGGGTTTACAATTGCAAAAACAGTAATTAGATTACTGTTACTTCCCTGTAAGCAGGCTGCATTACTGCGTTACTTAACCGTGATTTTGGCTGTGTCTCAAACCGACTACTTGCACACATCAAGCACTTAGTTTTAAGTATATAGTGTAGATTACGCAAAAAGTCAGTGCACTGAAAGTACCCGGATGACCCCCTAAAAACAGTCAAAAAGTTCAGTGTGGAACAATGGACACTACACGCACTAAATGGGCGCCATCTTGACTACGCAGCGGAAAGGGGAGACAAACACGTCACATGGGTCTGGCTTCTCCCGGATTTCACAACAGAGCATAATGGCGGCTCGTTCAAAATACAATCTCGAATTTTACAAAAATAGTTAACCGAAATGTGTTTCTGAAAACGTTTTAAGCGAGAAATAGGTCATGCAGTTGCTGAATCTGTATTCATTTCAGATCAACAAAGGTCAGTTTAAGAGATTTTCGGTCATTTCCGGTAAGTGTTTTAACATAAGTGTTCCGTTTGGGACAACACTAACCATCCAAAGTGGGCACTGTGGCAGTAAGTGGTCAGTGCACATTAGCAGTATACTGACAGAAGTGTGTGGTTTGAGACACAGCCATTCGTGAGTGACAATGACGTATGAGCGCAGCGACGGTAAACACCGACATGTGTAGTGTTGAACAAGAGATAACATGGAGTGTGGGAGAGAGCAGGACCATGCAGCGTTTAATGCTTTGAGTTTGACTCGGTTAAAGGTGACAAAAACATCAGCGTCCGCTGTACACTCTGTGTGGGAAGAAAACTTTTATCTACAGCGAAAAATTCCACCTCAAATCTGAGCAAGCACCTAGCAAGCCGGCACAGGAATGTGAAACTCACTGAAAAAAAACTCTGAGGGCCCCTCTCCTGCTGAAAAGGGGAAAATAGACTTAAAAGCGACAGGACTTAGTGCCGCTGAAGTGAAGAAGCTCGTCTCTGGCTATATTGTGGAGGACATCCTGCCAATTTCCACTGTTGACTCTGAATTGTTCCGACGCATAGAAAAAATACAGACCAAATACGGTGTCAAGCTGGCGCAGAGAAAGTCATTTGCAGGATACCTTGTGAGAGAATACGACATAATGGACGCTAATTTGAAGGCTGCACTCAGAGATGTAGATTTTGTTTCCACCACTGCTGACATCTGGACGGTGAATAACAAAAACTTTATGGATGTAACAGTTCACTGGATTAATTCCACTTTACAGCGCGACAAGGCCGCCCTAGCATGTAAAAGAATTAGAGGCAGGCACACCTATGATGTAATTAGAGCAGGTTCAATTTTAGATGATGGAATATGCAGAAAGAATAGAATTAGGCTGAAAGGTGTATTGCTTTATAGCGTATTCAGGTCGTAAATCATGTTTTGGAAAAGTAACTTAGTAAAGTAACTAATTACTTTTGAAAATAAGTAATCAGTAAAGTAACTGGATTACTTTCTTGGAGAAGTAATCAGTAACTAATTACTATTTCCAAGTAACTTGACCATAACTGGTAATCAACTAACCAATGTGTTTCTTATTGCCAAGTGTGTTCTATAAAACAAATCATGGTACGGCATGTTGTTTTTAAAGTGCAATCACAATTTCTGAATGAAAGCAGAATAACAAACAAGCACAGAATCCTCTTACAATCCCCATCAATACAAATTAGGCTAGTTAAAATGTCCACAATCCTACAATAAATTCAGTGTTTTGTTGCTTTTTGGTTTTAGTTTAGAGCCAAGCAAGTGTAAGATTTACCAGCCTAACCTTTCCCCACATAATTCATGAAAAGCAATTATAGATTGGAACAATACATGAAAGAGAGCCATCACCACATTGCAAGACTCCCTTCTTTCTCAATAATGGAGCAGATAATCCTATCAAAAGTGAAATGAACTAACATTCCTGAGGTCAAGCCCTCATACTGGCAACAAGCGAAAGGCATTTTCTCTGCTGCATTCACAAGAGACAGCGGACATGTCGAGACCAGTACCAGCTGTGCATTTACATTAATTCCCAAAATGTTGAATTGCTATTGCATGTGCGGTCGGGTTTTGGATGTTCTTGAAATCTGAAAACACTTCAGGTTCATTCTTTTGGACCAACCAAACACAACAGGTGACACAACAATGCTGAGCCCAAACCTTTAAACTCACAATCCATTTTCGGTATTGCAACAACACTGCAATTCTGAAACAATAAAATATCAACTAATCATGCAATACGTGAGCGCTGTGGGTTTTTCACATAATTTATGAGGCTGCAGGATGTGCTGCCCCAGCTTACGATAAGAGAAGCAAGGTTTAACAAACGAGAGGGAGTGAAGAAGAAAAAAAAAAATCCCCTAACTTTGATTTACAACTGGAATAGAGAGCAAAATGAATGTGAGGCGGTGATGCTGAGGCCTCCCATCTGCTCTGCTGTAGGACAGAGGCAGAGCAGCCATCTGTGCCTGAATCTGTTTTAACATTTACATTTAGCAGTGAAAAATAGACAATCTAGATAACAGCCTCAAGATTATACAAACTGCTATCTGAAGCATACTATATCTTAATATACAAGAAACCGTACACTCCGCCATATCTGTGTGAGAGAATTTCTGCCAGTGGGAACGGGTAATTTCATTTTTCATTTTCAATGCTTAGCTTGTTATCAATTATTTCAAAATAAATGTAGTGCAGGACATTTCATGATCTCGGTCATGACCATGATCCCAGCCCATTTATTTCAAATATTAGCATTATTAGCAAATCCGTTCAATTGCAAGAACCAATGCTCTTTCAGTTTGACATAATCATCTCTACTTTCAAAATCAAATCACATCTTTCCTGCTTCCTCCACTGGACCTTGGGTCTAGGACTAATGTCTCCTATTTGAACACCTGCCAGACACTCTCACTCTGATTCTGTCTTGGGTTTCACAAATTACAAGGACAAAAGAGGAATTGAGGCAGATAGTTAAATAGATTAGTTAAGATAGATAAACAGAACTTTGAACAACTTAGAATTTTGCTGCTTCAAATTATATTTGAGATGTTTTTGTGTGCCTTTGATCCATTATAGGCCTACTATGTACATCTTAAATAAGTCAAATATTCCAATGTTTTAAAGCACAAAAAACAAGAACATTCACAAATCTTAAATTATAATTAAAGACAGATAGCTAAATAGATAGCTACATCAATACTGTAGCTAGTTAGCGATAGATAGATAGATAGATAGATAGGTAGATAAAAAATATGTATTTAAATAGCTAAGTAGCTAAACTTACCTCAATATTTACATCAAGGAATGTTCGCACATATAGTACACATTAATAAACCCATATGAAAAGCTAATAACTTCAAAGAGGACAGACAAAAAACTGAATTGGGTATCTGCAGAGAGTGCACGAGAAGGACAGGGAACGACAGGGAGGCAGTGAGACTTCAATGCCACATATCACCCCGTCCCTGGGTTCAGAGCGAGCCACCCCGCGCAGATGATTCACATTGTGAGACGCAATTACCAGCGTGACATTTCCTTTTAATTGGGTTACCAATGACTCCTTTCTGAGGCAAAGGTCATTTTCTGGCACATGTCAAAGTCTTCTCTCGCCTATATTTCAACGGACTGACTGAAGTATAGGTCTAGTGAACGGCAAATTCACACTGCTGCTGAAAGTGATATTTACATATAATTTACAAGCTCTTTGGTGAGTGGAATTACAAAGGCCATGTGGTATATCATATATCAATCTCTATGGAGACAACTTACTGTTATGTGCATGTGTTATGGTAAACCGATTTTGTATCTAACAAACTGAATGTCAGACTTTAACATCCATCCTATGAACATGTGCTTTACAACTGGGTAGGAGTGAAAATACATTAAAACAAATGACTGCAGTATAACTGCCTTTCGACCTTACCAAATCTTTACTTTAACATCTGCTGGGAGTGAATGTGCTGTGTCAGCTCTATACCAAGATAGCAAAAATTGTTAATTCAAAATTCAGTCATGTTAAGAAAGGTTAGTACAGTATATGGCTGTTGTTAAAAATCTACTTTAAATCAACATGTCTACAGCAGTACCAGATTAAATGTTGAAATCAACATTGTATTTGGGTCATGTTTTTGTAAATACTAAGCTTCTGCTTAAATTTCAACCAAGTAACGTAATGTTTATTTGGTAACACTTTACTTAAAGGTATTTACATAAGAGTGACATGACACTGTCACTGACACATGAACTCTAACCCTAACTCTAACCCTAACCTGTCATGACAAAAACCGAATGACACTTAATGACAGAAGCGTTATGTCATAAACGTTTATGACTGTTTATGTTTATGACACGTTCATGACAGTGTCATGTCACTCTTATGTAGATAACTTCAAGTAAACTGTAACCGTTATTTTATAGCCTCTTTTATGCTGAGCAATGTTTGCTAGGTTAGCAGCAAACTTAAACTCAAATGTATTGCTGTTAGATGTACTATCAAATGTCATCTTTGCTGCGTGAGTCGTTGACAGAGCAATTTTGCAACTTGCTCATTTTTTGCAATTAACTAATCAGGTCATACTGAGGGAGCTGGCCCCAGGTGTTTCCTAGCAACCATGTCGCCGTGGACAACCCACAGTGTTGGCGTGTGTGTTTCTGTGAAGAGGGAGAGTTACTGCCGCAGTAAAACTGTCTCTCAGCCCATAAGTGATTTGTGACTTTCCTCTCTTTGCTATGCTAATGTAGTGGAAGGCATGTACCATCTTTTGTTTGAGCAAGCACACTTTTATTACAAGGCTGAGATTGGCAGGTGGTGCAGGATCCTACTTACAGTATAGACATGCTTCATCCAAAGGACAGTGCAGCTCCTTCTCACTATAAAATAAAGAAGTTTGATGCATTTCAGGTGGGCCTACCCACTACGTTTGTATTGTCTTTGGCAAATGAATGTATGTGGTTAACACATTGCAGGGGTGCAATATGTAAGATTAGAATGCTGGTAAACAAAATGTCCAAGTGGCAAACAAAATAACAGATGCGCATATTCAGATACCATTATCCTCTTATCTGAGATCCAAATCATGGTGTTATTGGTTTTCATGAATAACCTTTTAGCTCAGCTGTGGCAAGATGAAATCTGAAGTGGAATAATCTAGGATCCACCTGAACAGCATGAGTTACACTTTGGTCTAGACGTAAATATCTCCACCTTTAGAAAGTATTGCTATTCAAATTTTGTCATTCATGTTTGCCAGAGTATGAACCCTAATGACTTTGATGACCCCCTGACTTTTCCCTCTAGCGCCACCATGAGGTTTTAAGTGAAATGTCTTTTTATATTATTGGATAGATAGCAATGATGCAAGCATTCATGTCCCCCCTCAGGATGAATTATAATCATTTGGGTTATCCTCTAACTTTTCATCTAGCGTCATTGTCAGATCATAAATTTATTTTGTCCAATACTTTAGTTTATGACCAAATACCTGTAAAACTGGCATCAGCCTATTAGCTGTACTTCCTGGTTAGTGCTAATTAGTATGGTAGCAATGTATCAATTAATTAACTTAATTATCACCCGAACACAAAAGTGCTCTAAGTGCGAAGAACCTATTATTTTTGTACAGATTATTAGGGCCCGAGTGCAGACAGCGGCAAGGCCCTATTGAAACTGAAGGAATTATTATTATTAGGGCCCGATCGCCGACAGCGACCTTAATTGGTTTTCGCCCTTGAGCACATTTTTGACAGCCTCAATATATATGAAAACTCACAAAAATTGACGCCCACATCAAAACCTGGGAGCTTTGTGAGACTGTACAGCGATTTGGACCATACCTGTAAGTGGGCTCCATAGTGCCCCCTAATGCGTAGAAGGCTTTAATTTGGACATAGTTGCTCTCTGATCTTCACCAGATTTAGTACATACATTGCTCTCATAATTTAGGACATATTTCCTATGTACTTTTATTAGCTCCGCCCAACCCGATGTCGGCTATTTAGAATTTTATGTATTTTCCATGTGTGTCAAAATCCTCCTAGGCCGTGATTCCGATCTTCACGAAACTTTGCACGTCTGTGGATGCTCATGAAAAACAGTTATGAAAATAATTTAGTATAAAAAAGTTATAGAGGACCAACTTCCTGTCTTGGCAACATTTAATCCATTTGCAGAGAAACTTGACAGAGTTGTTCCTCATGGACCATTGAGTATACGTGCCAATTTTGGAGTCAAACGGCCATTAGATGGCGCGGTTTTAATTTCTTTTAATTAATTAGCCAAATTGCGATGCATGCAAAACCTAGTTTTTCTAATCCAATCTGCACGAAACATTGCATGTAGACTCTGTCGATCCTCGTGACAAAAAGTTATAAAAATTATTTTGATAGTTAAAAAAATTTACAAGTTATAAAGGACCAACTTTGTGAAGGTGGCAGTCAAAACAGGAAGAGTTGCGTATCTTGGAAACAGTTATTCTGAATCAGAGGAAACTCGGCACAGCTGTTCCCCGTGCTTCGCTGAAGTAAATCACCCGGGCGTCCCGCCGGTAGCCCCGACGTGCATTATATTGTGCACAGGCTTTAAAGGTTGCTCATTTCCAGGGTCTACATTTACAGCACATGTAACTCTAACATGTAATCAAAACAACAAAATGTAACATTTAAATTGGATTTTATCTAATTCCTGCAATATGTAATAACGTATACACACATAGCATATTTTTCAACGTTTGAAATAACTTTTCTGTACAGGCTGAAAGATAATTCACTCTCTCTGAACAAGAATTATACCAACATTATAATTTTAGCAGTCTTGTAAACTAAGCCATCAAGCCACTGTGTAAAATTATGCAATGCAAGGCATGAAGTGTTTCAATGGCCTCCCTGCATGTGCCGTAATGAATGCTGATCAACCTTAGATTAATGGACAATTACAGTTGTATTTTATTGCACATTAACAATATGGCCAAGTGGACTGCTGGGGGTGGCAGGTTGGCAGCGTCGAGGCATTAGAGTACAGAGCATGTAGGAGAGGGATTTTCTGTACACTTCTACATGTGGCATTTCTTATAACTGAAAGAGAACCGGAAGAATTAAATGATCCAGAAATATGGAAACATTGATTATCCTTGACATGCTTGTTCTTGTGGAGGGAGACTGTAAAATCATTTCCCTCTTTTTCACTTCCTGCCGCTGTTCGGCTTTGTACGGTAATACTCTAACAATGTTGTTCTTAGAATGTGCTGTGAACGACACAAAAACACTGTCAACATCATTATCTGCTGCCTACTTCATTAGCCAGTATAAGCTGTTCATTAGCTTAAGAAGTTGAAAAGTGATCCTGACTTGGGACAAAGCTTTGCTTTGATCAAATTCAGTCATCCCGAGAGGAGGCTGCCTCTTTGTCTTTATATCTTGACAACAAACCCCACAAGCCTGTCCTCTGTCGTATGAATGTGAAGGCACTGTTTGTGCCTGAAAGTGAATGTGTCTTTGGGAGTATGTGTGCGCGTCTATGACTGTTGGTGTGTTTCTTAGGAGAGCTGGGAGAGTAGCAGTGTGTGCCTGTGCCTGTTTGTGTGTATGTGAACTGGCAAATCTGAAGTTGCCCTGGATCTCCC
The DNA here is from genome assembly GCF_004354835.1 of Perca flavescens. NCBI lineage: Eukaryota > Metazoa > Chordata > Actinopteri > Perciformes > Percidae > Perca > Perca flavescens. The sequence continues at coordinate 16,027,804 of NC_041353.1, read as the reverse complement.
TTTTGGCACTGGCTCCCACTAGCAACTGTCTGTCTCTGTTGTAGATTACAGGGGCTGTTGATTTTGGAATGTTTCTGTTTCTAACTTCAAAGTTGGACTGATCTCGCTTGCAGATTAAAACTTTCATTATTACTTTCCTTCCTTCCCCCTGACCCTTTACTCTCTCTCTCTCTCTCTCTCCCACCACCACCAAACACACACACACACACACACACACACACACACACACACACACACACACACACAATTTACATATTGCTACAACTGCCACAATAACACTGGAGTTCATATGATGGCATACCATAAACTACACTCACTAATTTTCCCTTGCTAGCATGAACAAAGCCTGGAAGACGTTGAAGAAATTGTGGTAAGACGGACTGCTCATGAGGCGCACTACAGCTTTAAAGCAATCGTAATGCGAAGCAGCGAGTGCTAAGGCATTTGAGTTGCCACTGCAAAGCAGACACATTAAAAATCCTGCTGAAATCAAACACAACAACTTGAAAGCCTTTTAAAGCTCAAGAGAGTGGAGAGTTAGAGTGCATTACAGTGCGCACATTAGTAAGTAAGGGTGGTTAGCGGTAAATGACATTAATCGTGCACCCACTCAGTGTGTTGTGGAACCTTTTGAAGTGTTGCTGAGTTAATGCTCAGGAGACCTGGAGAGGACATGAATAACACCTCATGTCAATCACAGACTCAATCCCTATACATATTATTCAATATTAACTTTATTAAATTGGAAACATTGGTGATCAGTCCTTTTTTCCAGGTCATAAATGGAAATTAGTTAATTTTAAATAAGAGGATCCATTTGTAGTGTTATCTTGCTTATATTGTACATTAATGATACCTGTGAGTGCTGTTACAGTATGTATCTCTGGTCTTAAGTGGTTTAGAAACAACAAAAATGCATTACAGATCTCGGCGAAGCTACTAATTTAGCATAATTGCTACATTTCAGTGGTATGATAATTTATACTTGATTTAAAAACATTACTGGGGGTAAATGTGTCACATTTTTACATGAAGTGATTGAATTAACAGTACGAGTTCAGCCTTGTGTTGTTGTGTAATCACGCTCATTATTTAGGTAATCCTATTGGACGTCTAGATTAGAATCATGTTCCTCTGATCAGTCAGAGAATCAAAGTGGGATTACTCCGGCCGTATCATGGATTTCTAAGAAGATTAAGAGCTGAAAACACTCATTATAATCTAAGAATATCGTTTATTTCCTGATTGATTGTTGATAAAGATGATATTATTTTATACTTCACACCAGTAGTGTCCATGGCAACAAAGCCCTGCATGTAATGTATTTGATAGTTGATTGGTGTTAACATTTGGATTCAGTCTGTCTGTCTATTATCCGTCTCTGGAGAACAATCTGCTTTGAGATGATCAGATTTTAAGCTATTATGTCAATTTGACGAGAGGGAGGTGGGAAGCAGTAGATCTGTGTTTGCATTTGTCTTGTATTATATATGTACATCTCATTTCCTCCACCCTTAGAACCAGTCTCCCGGCAAAGTTGAATCAAATTAGCTTAAGAAATCAGTGTAGAACATCCTACAGAACTTGTAAAACATCCTTCCCAACCAACTTGGGTGTGTAATTAATCATGTGGAAATTAAAGTAACAGAAGAGGGTTTGACCTTGTCCTCAGAGAGTTAACCCATGTCCTCAGAACACGACTATTTTTACATTATTTTCAATTATCGTCTGAAACGGACAGGGACCCTTGAGGAAGGTAGCCTAATTTTTGCCAAGTCCCTGTCATTGAGTCACATTACCACGTTCTTTATATAGCTGAGCTGTGGAAACACGGTCAGCCGGTGCGCACACACTGTCCTTCACTTCCATCCCGCTTTAGATGCGAGGCTTGATTTGACAGAAATGTTGGATTTCCTACATGCTCTCTTTGAAAAAGCACAACTAGTTTTTAACACTGTAGACAAAGATGTTAACGTGATGAATTAAGTATTAAAAACTCAGCCCATTAGATATACAGCAGTACAAAGACTAGTGTTGACAGGTACATTCACAGTATAATACTTTGCATGAAAATGTCACTAAAGAAATGTTGTAAAAAATGTCACTTGAGTAATAACATAAAAGCATTGTGCTACTCACATAGTGTCCAGGATAATGACTTTAGAGATACTGTCTTGTTATGCACCAAGTACTTCTTCGCTTATTGCGACAGCATCTTAATTAATACACACTCTGGGGGTGCTGGAGTGGACTGGACTGCCTGTGGTGATTGGCAGATAGATTAATATTGTCAGACCCTGGAGACATGTGTCACATTCCACTTGAAGCCATTGTTACTTGTTTCAAGGACAATTTTCCTAGCTCGACTTCTTCTCTATTCCACAGTTACGGCACTGAGAAAGGGACTGTGAGAGCCAGTAGCATTGAAACCAAAGTCTTATAATACCAATGCAGGCGTGGCACCCATGGGAGAAGGAGCACTTTGTACAAAACATACTGACACCTCTCTTTTCTGTGAATACTGCTTCTACAAGAAGAAGAAAAAAAAAATCAGTGGTATGAAACGCAGGAAGAACCCTCACCAGCTGTTCTACTAACTACCCTCTACAATATGCTGTGTATTACTGTTAAAGGTGCACTATGAGTTCCTGCACGGTCACTTCTGTTGACGTTCCAAGTAAATTCCAAACAAAACAGAGCAAGCTCGCCCCTCCCCCCATGTTTCTGTAACTGTCATGACTAACTGACTAACTGTCACTAACCCCCACCCCCTCCTATCTTGTTGGTGATTGTCTGGAGTGGTTTGTTGTATTTTGGTGCACAGCCTGTGCCTCTAGTGTTTGTTTGACGTTTACGACCCCTGTGTTGTCTCCCGAGACCGGGCTGTTTCACAGTGTATTCAGGGGGCAGGCAGCTAGCGGATCAAGGAGCGATGCCTACGATTTGAGACAAAAATTAAATAGCGCTGAAACCATGCAGGAACTCATAGTGCACCTTTAATGAATTAATCACACACTAAACCCATCCCCCAAACATAGCTTAGCAACCGTAACTAGGGTTGGCAGGCCTGTCAAGCTTTGGATTTCTCCACACGGAAGAAAGGCATGCATGGGGCTGTAGTAAAGCAGAGATTCAGTATCTACAGAGTTAGGGTGCCATCTTTTTTTAAGCCTTTCTAAAACCCAAACCACACGAGCAGGTAAGTAAGATAAGCATTAAAACAGGATAATGTTAGATTACCACCTTGCAATTGTATGCCTCCACCAACCAAACAAGTTGCAGATTTTGATCCATGTCTGTTTAGACTCAAAATACGTAGTGAAGACTTTAATATTTTATTTAATAAAAATGTATTAAGTGTATTTTTTGGCGAAATGTGGACGTTTCACACAAATATTCAACCCGGTACATAAGATCTATAAAATCCCCACAGTTTCAAGGTGGGCACCTATTAGTGTCACCAATTCAGTAACTGAGCAAATATCTCCCCTTCTGTTCCTGAATTATGGCCAAAAATGGATTTGTTCGGTCACAGTGACTTTGACCATAAAAATCTTATCAGTTCATCCTTAAGTCCAAGTGGACGTTTAAATTTCCACAAGACGTTCCTGAGATATCGAGTTCACGAGTATAGGACGGACAGATGGACGGACGGACAATCCAAAAACATACTGTAATGCCTCCGGTTACGGCTGTCGCCTGTCTTGGCTAAGTAGCTTTAGCTTCAGTCTTTTAGCATGATCAATTGCATATTCCATATAGCCATCAAGTGCATATTCAAAACACATTTTACAAGATTCTTGTTTTAAAATGAGTCAGCTGGAAACAGTCAAATGGAGACAAAGTTTTCAAACAACTAATGAAGCTAAGCGCAAATTCTTTCAGGAAGACGTCATTACCCCAATCACTACTCATTCTTAAATCAAATCAGCTGTTCAAGAAGTGACGTGTCAGTTAAACCAATCAGACTCGGCCACAAGATTCGAGGGCCAATCACAGCCTTACAACTCTGCTTTAAATCTGTTCTCTTCTTGTGCTGTCAGCTGTCGTTTCAGGCAACGCGCTCGACCCTCCTCCTCCGGTAGTTGTGTTTCTCCGGCTGACCGCTTTGTTACCTCTTCGGTCCGGTCTCTGGTCTCTTCACCGCCGCCACCAGTGTCTGGGCTCCATCGGGGGGTTATGTTCCTATTCCCTACCCCTTTAAGAAGATTATTTCGATGGAGTCCAATCTCCAAAAGACTTTGTACATTCAATATCATACAGTTGTACAATAAATATCTTTGCATATCTGCAAACGACGTCTCTCCTGATTGAAATGGAGCTTGCATAAGGTTAAGTAGTTAACTAGCTACAGGAGTCTGTCAGCAATAGTTGTCATTTTAGCTGGAAAAATTGGTGATCGGTTGGGCTGCTTTTGTCTACTTCTGAAATTAATTCAAAAATGACTATTCCTAGAAGTTTGAGTGGCAAATCTGCCACTGTTATCATTGTAAACTGTGTATGTGGCGTGCTAGAATGAAAAGCAAGAGTCACATTAAAAAAAAAAAAAAAAAAAAAGACACTGACATTTATTAGGATTGAAGGTCAGAGCATTGCTTTAGTATTATAGACACACTGTAAATACTGTGTGTGACAGAATTTTAGTGCTTGCAGCCAATCTGTATTCATGAATTTTTTTCTCATGTTGCAGCTTTTCGACAAAAGTGATGAATTGATTCACCATTGATAAGTAGGTCTCTTCATTCTTGAGGCATCCTTCATGTTGTCATTTGTTCCTGCTGTGTTTTTTAGGTCATCAAATAAATCAAATCAAAGACATGTCTGAAAACCAGAGGTATTTTACACACAGCTTTAACTCCACCGGGGGGCTATGTTTCACTTCCCCGACTCCACATTTTATTTCATATTTTTCCTTCACCTCGTTCCTTTCCCATATGGGTTCTTCTTTATGTTTGTACTTTGCTTCAACTCTGCCTAAAGGCTCAACTTTGGAATGAGTCTGTCTCTGCAAAATGATTGGCGGTTGGGCTGCAGCCAGGGACAGCTGTGCTCTAAGAAACTGTCTTGGTGTTTGGAATACATTAACGGTCAGCGCACTCAAGGTGCCTTGATGTAGTCGAAAAAGTCAAGCTGCCTTTGACACTCCATCTTCTTTCAATATCTTGTTTGACATTTAGGATGTAGATTTATTTCTTTTAGCATTTCCTGAAATGAATTTATTCCATCTAGTTCTTTCCCCCCGCCCCATGCCTCTGCTGTGCATTAGAATCATATTAGCACATGGCTCTGTCACTCCAAGGCAGCGGCATGCCTGCTTATGCTTTCGTTGAAAGCACAGTTACTAAGCATCCCCCACAGTCAATCTCAACATTTTATTTATCAGGGACTGACACAATATGCCCCAGAGTTTTAATGCCGCATTTGTTATCATCACTTAATTGCAGACTACATGTTTAACACTCCACTGGGCCGTGGATGATTCAGAATTGCTTCATTTAAAATGACTGAAGTGCCAGTCAATAAGGGAAGCCAATTCTCTTCTAAAGCATTGTCAAAATTCAAAATGCCAAGAGTGTGTGAAGGGAGGATATCATTAGCAAAGACTTTCTTCCTGAATATCACTGCATCTCCCTTAGTGTCAGATAATTAACATGCATGAATGTATTTACAGTTGATCTGATACCAACAGTGTTGGGCAGTAACGCATTAATGTGTTACAATAACGGGATAGCTTTTTCCGTAATAAATAGTGTAAGGGATTACAATTCAGTAATTTTTACTACTACTTGTTACTTGTTCGCTGTGTTACTGGAAGTTTGATAGAGCGTTGATATCAGGTTGGTCTCCCTGAGGCTGGACGTGTAGGGAGGTGGTTAGCCTCTACCAGAAGAGAATAAATCAGTGTTGACTACTTTTATTGTAAAAAATAAATAAAAATTTGCATATCTGTTTATACTATTTACATATGTACTTTGAGAAAAAACTACAACTTAAATAGTCAAGTTAAATCATTTTCTAAGTTGCTTGGACACACAATGGGGACCAGTGATTGGTCGTTAGCGGCACACATTCACAGCTCATTCATGTTTCTACCTGGCAGGGTATTGGTCAACTGAACGTCACTAAGGGGGACTTAAGTCACCAGGTTAAGGGAGAAAGTCACTAAGTTGGCAACCCTGGGAGAAACGCGCACCCGGTAACTCCAAAGTTCTCTTATGTATAGGTTTTGTCTTCTTAACTAGCTTGCTAATGTTAGCCACTGGTAAGGCCACGTTTAGGAATCATGGTTTCACTCAGAGTCAGATAGAATTTTCGAGTACTAATAGTCAGTGGGGTAACATGAAGCTTGGTGTTGATGGTCACTAAATATTTCTGTACCATAGACTGGCTGCTTGTTGAGACACAATATACACTAACCTAAAGGATTATTAGGAACACCCTACTAACACCGTGTTTGATCCCCTTTCGCCTTCAGAACTGCATTAATTCTTCGTGGCATTGAACAAGGTGCTGGAAGCATTCTTTAGAAATGTTGGCCCATATTGAGAGGATAGCATCTTGCAGTTGATGGAGATTTGTGGGATGCACATCCAGGGCACGAAGCTCACGTTCCACTACATCCCAAAGATGTTCTATTGGGTTGAAATCTGGTAACTGTGGGGGCCATTTTAGTACAGTGAACTCATTGTCATGTTCAAGAAACCAATTTGAAATTATTCAAGCTTTGTGACATGGTGCATTATCCTGCTGGAAGTAGCCATCAGAGGATGGGTACATGGTGGTCATAAAGGGATGGACATGGTCAGAAACAATGCTAAGGTAGGCTGTGGCATTTAAACGATGCCCAATTGGTACTAAGGGGCCTAAAGAGTGCCAAGAAAACATCCCCCACACCATTACACCACCAGCAGCAGCCTGCCCAGTGGTAAAAAGGCATGACGGATCCATGTTCTCATTCTGTTTACGCCAAATTCTGACTCTACCATCTGAATGTCTCAACAGAAATCGAGAATCATCAGACCAGACAACATTTTTACAGTCTTCAACTGTCCAATTTTGGTGTGCTTGTGCAAATTGTAGCCTCATTTCCCTATTTTTAGTGGAGATGAGTGGTACCCGTTGGGGTCTTCTGCTGGTGTAGCCCATCCGCCTCAAGGTTGTGCGTGTTGTGGCTTCACAAATGCTTTGCTGCATGCCTCGATTGTAACAAGTGGTTATTTGAGTCAAAGTTGATCTTCTATCAGCCGAAATCAGTTGGCCCATTCTCCTCTGACCTCTAGCATCAACAAGGCATTTTGGCCCCCCAGGACTGCAGCATCCTGGATGTTTTTCAGACCATTCTTTGTAAACCCTAGAAATGGTTGTGTGTGAAAATCCCAGTAACTGAGCAGATTGGGAAATACTCAAACCAGCCCGTCTGGTACCAACAACCATGCCACGCTCAAAGTTGCTTAGATCACCTTTCGTTCCCATTCTGACATTCAGTTTGGAGTTCAGGAGATTGTCTAGACCTGGACCACACGCCTAAATGCATTGAAGCAGCTGCAATGTGATTGGTTGATTAGATAATCGCATTAACGAGAAATTTTACAGGTGTTCCTAATAATCTTTAAGGTGAGTGTATGTCACGTGTTCTATTTCTACATGTGTTAAATTAAGGATATGTGACATGGGGTTTGGAGTTAAACACACCTTTGACAGTGTGCTTATTAATGAGTAAGTAATGTAACAAGTGATGTAACTAAGTACTTTTTTTCTAGTCATTGATTTTAAGTATACATTTGGAGTAACTTGCCTGGCCACTGGATACCAATTGGTACACCATCAAGGAGAGAGCTATAGTGAAATACATCAGATTGGTGGTCAGCTGCCATAATATAGTGTGACTTTGGGAAACTCATCATCTGCCTGATCTTACATTGTCAGTTTGTTTTGGAGAGGGCAAATTGTTTTTTGTAAGGTTTGCCAATGTGAATAGCATTTCACAATGTAGTCAGAGTTATATGTATCTGTCTGTTGTGAAGATGACATTGTTGAATGCATTGCAGCCAAGGACAGCCCTCCTCCTGCCTTTTGTAGCCATGTGTTGCCCAGCTATTGAAGTTGCCTTTGCTGCTTGGCAGGTGAGATTGTATGTGTGGCCAAGTCCCACAGTGAATGACCTCCATGTCCTCGACCTGGCTAGAGCTGCCATCTCTGTAATGGCTATCATATCTCAGCCCCACTGTTCATGCTCTCCAATTGTGCCTTACTTTTTCTCCCGCTCTCTTTTTCACTCTCTGTGCCTCAAGTTACTGTGTAATTGGGGTTATTAAACGTCAGCCTGTTGAGGAAGCTATATTAATTTACAGATTTCTTTCCACACCAAACACGTCCAATTTACACTGTAACCTCAGTGAAAATGTATGTGCTTTAACAAGTGGACTCACTTAAAGAAATGTCATGGAAACAAATAGGCAATATTACTGCAGATCTTTTGTCTCTGTAAAATAACCACTTATTATTTGCTGAAGATTGCTGCGGTGATAATAGAGTTAGTGTGCTGAAAGATAGCTCGGCCAAACAGTGGAGGCACACAACCGCTTGAGGCTGTCTCGTCAAGCCAAATAATGTATTTACGAAATATTTTGTTCTTTACAGTACATTAGGCAATTCAGTTTTCCTACCCGTTTTGTGAAAATCCAAAAACAATAACAGTCACAGCGACCAAGTGGAGCAAAAGCAAAAGCATGCACATTATGTAAATCAGGTTAAGTGACCACTGTGTTTGGAAAAGATACTGGGCCGTAACAGTCGGCTGTATCTGATATTTTGTCAGAGTCAAATTTCTATTTCCCTTAGGAAAATAAAGACATGGTTCCGCATGGTTGTGCAAATACTTTCACCATGCTGTGAGCTTAAAGTCTAAGATATAAAAGGAGGGGTTATGTGCCATCCAACTGATTCATGCTGGTGCTGGGCATAACTCATGTTTGATTTGTCCTTTTAAAGCTTTAATGTGTGTTAATGCAAAAATGTGAGTGACCTGTACATTTTTTCTTTGAATAAGACACTTTGACTCTCTTGCAATCCATGTTACATTTCATGTTAAAATAAGACACTGGATGCATAAAAAATGGGCCAAAAGTCGGCTACATTTCCAGTAACAGATGTTTGCTGCAACCCTCCCTTGACTTGTTTTACACACAAGATAATTTGAATGTGAAAGCCAGATTTGGCTCCTTTCCCAAAAAAGAAAAAGGTGAGTGGTGCTGGAGCTCAGAATGAGGTTGACCTCTTGAAACAACATATTCAGTTCACAGTTTGTGTCTGGTTTTTGAGTAATTCAACTACACTTGTGCTGACATGGCCAGATCAGAGCAAAACTGAAACAACTCCTGCATTGTAGGGAGCTTGGTGAATTTTGCTGCAGTGTACTAAACATGATACAGATCAGGAATAATGTTGAGATGGGAGTTTTGTGGTGCAATGACTTATTCATTCTTTAATGTTTTTACAATCTATTCAAAGAAAAACATGTATTTGAAAGTGGCATGTTTAACTGTTATACGATCTGAATATAATTAAAAAATCAAAATGAATACATCTTATGTATTACTAGGAAATAAGAAAAAGAAGTGGCAATTGCCTGCAGCACACTACAGTTGCTAGGGACAGCAGTGGGGGCACAGGATTATAGATATTGAGATTTTGTGGCGTCCAATACATAATGATATCACAGAACATAATAGAATATATAGTAATCATGATCACTCAAGTCAACCAGCCATGTTCCAGACTGGCAGACCACAAAAGGACAAATTATTAGCAGTATAAATACAGTTTGCCAGTGTTTGTTCTGTTAAGATGTGAAAGTCAGAACTGCTTGTGTAATGACAGAGAATACTGTATGGCACATTTTTAGATTACACAGAGGTATCTACTACCTCTCATACAATAATACCGACACGACAATAAGACCCAGTGGTGTAGTCCAGTATTTTGTAGTGAGTATACTGTAATTTTTTCCTCTCAGCTTCATACTCACCTGTCCCAGAGCGACAACCCCATACATTTTTTTCTTAACTTTACCGCATATTGCATCAGCCTTATCATTAGGGGTCAAAGGGCTTAGTGAAAATACATTTTTTTAGGTGCTTTTTGAACATGGGCAGGGATGGGGCAGAGCGGAAGTGGATTGGTGGACGGTTCCAGAGTGTGGGAGCATTGGCAGAGAAAGCCCTGTCCCCAAAAGTCCGCAACCTGGTGCGGGGGGTGTCCAGCAGGTCCTTGTCAGAGGACCGCAGGGAACGTGACTGAGTGTAGGGGTGGAGGAGATCTGTGAGTTATTGTGGTGAGAGTCCATGGAGAGATTTGAAGGTGAGCAGGAGGATGTTGTAGGTGATGCGTGACTTGACTGGCAACTAGTGGAGCTGTTGGGAGTGATATGCTGCCAGGGCTTTGTGTGGGTTAGAACCCTGGCAGCAGAGTTCTGGACATACTGGAGTCTGCTAAGGGTCTTGGTGACACCATTGCAATAGTCCAGACGGGCGGTGATGAAGGCATGGATGAGTGTTTCAGTTACTGAATGTGTGAGTGAATGTTTTTGATGTGGGACTAGAAGGAGAGAGTGGAGTCCAGGATGACGCCCAGGTTGCGCACCTCAGGAGATTGGGAAATGGAGCAGCCATCCACAACCAGGGCCAGGTCTCCAATTTTCCTGAGCAGTGGTGCAGGGGCCACCACCATGAGTTCTGTCTTATTACTGTTGAGTTTGATTAGGTTTGTGGTCATCCATGATTTGAGTTCCTGCAGGCAGTTGACAATTTATGTGGGTGGGAGCTGGGGTTTGTGCTGATATAAAGTTGAGTGTCATCGGCGTAGCAGTGAAAGTTGAGTCCATGTTTATGGATAATATGACCTAGGGGTAGCAAGTAGATGGTGAACAGCAGAGTTGGAGCCATTTCGGGTGATGAACTGTTTCCGGTCTGTGCCAGGTGCCACTGAGGCGGATGAGCTCAGAGAGGCGGTGGAGAAGGATGGTATAGGAAACTGTATCAAAAGCTGCAGAAAGGTCAAGGAGGATGAGGATGGTGATGAGGCCATTGTCGGCAACAAGCAGGAGGCCATTAGTGACTACACAATTGATAAGACCTAAGTCTAGTCCAAGTAAGCTAAGCAGCAAACAGGGTTATGTGAGAATATTAGATGATCTGATCTTACATTTATCCGTATCGTACTAATAGGACTAAATAGCTCTACACTGTAATACAAGATCAATACTGCCACTTTATTTTAATGTCTTTTACACAAATTATCAACTAGTGAAAATGCTACTATTTTCCCTGGAGCATAGCTTTTGCCTCAGTCCTTTGGCATTATAGCATATATGTAGCCATCAAGGGCAATTTCAAGACCTCTTTTACAGAGAAAAGGAAAGAAAGTCAGCTGGAAACTGAACAGAGAGCAAAGTCGCACTCTTGTATGTGTTGTAATCCGAGCTTCTGCCTTCTTTGTTTTGGTTTTTGAAAGTAGTGGCCCTTCCCCTAGTGTAATGCACACCCTCCAACTCCCCCAGGTCGCTCCGGTGAGTTTGATTTAACTCCCATTAACACTGTTAGCTTTGTCAGCACTGTTGCTATTACAGCACTGTAAGTGCTGTTAGCACCATTCATGCGAGTGCCTGTTGCCTTTCGACACAGCCACCTCCATGTTTGTTTGTGACAGAGGTGAGAGGTGTTTCAAACTAACTCACAGAGCTTGCGACAACAGTCAGCTCGATATTCATCAGTGAACTGTCAAGTAAGCCTGAATATGGATAGTTGTGTCACATTGACATACAGTAGTAGTTAGTCATTTGATGCACATGTAATTTTGATGTTTACTTTTGGTAACATGTGATAGTTTGTTGTTTCGCATCAGCCACCGTAAATATCCTCACTTGACACTGTACTCCATTTGTGCTTGTGAAGTGTTTTGTATACACTCACGTTGACTATATGGCCAAAGTATTCATAAAATGATGAAATATAGCCTGTGGAGGTCTGCAATACCTCAGAAGCACTACCACCACACTGCCTATTCAGCATCCACAACCCCTGACCAGTCAACATTTTTAAGTGCATCAGTATCCCGCGCACTCCAAAATGCACAAATTATTCCCTCCTCCTAAAAGGGTCTAAATGATATGCTTTTAAGAATAATTATCCTCAAAAGCACAGTGATGAAGCAGAGCAAAAAAGAGAAGCAAAGTGCCTGTATGTCCCCGACCTTAGCTATGATTAGCATAATTGAATTTCAAACAATCAGGGGAGTATTGAGGAAAAGGGAAGCCATTGAAAGTGTGTAAATGGTCCACAGTCTGCACACCTCCGTTATATCATCATAGAGAGTGGGGATGTGGTTGACTGGAGGGTTGATGTGTCAGGCTGAATAAAGTACACTAAGTGAAGACATGAGAGAGGGTCAAAAAGTCATGTAGGTATTCTGTATAAATCAGTCTGTAATCTTACCATTTTGTTACTGCCACTGCAACTCTTCAAGTTCATATGAGGTATTAGCCCCTCCTCCCTCCTCCCTCCTCCCCAGACTTGAAGTTCACAGAGGTTGCCAGGTTGGAACTCAGCGTCCCACAATGTCAATGTTAGCTAGATATAGCCCGACATTACTCCACAGCGCAGTGGAGTAGCTAACGTTAGATGCTGGCTATGCTGACAGTCATAAAAGCTTGTGCCCTCACGGAGCTCTGTAACCGACTGACAGCCACTCTTTCTCGGCTTAAAATTACAGCAACAACTGCTAAAAACACTGCAACCTCGCGCACCTCTCTACCCAACTTACAGCCCCTTTTTCTTGGCTTAAAATTACTCACCGTTTGGCTACATGGTTTTGAAAGGCACAGACAAATTATGTCGTCCTGCCGATGAGGAAGTTAGATCCAAAATCTGCTCTTTGTTGTTGTGATGGGCAGGTACTGTACAAGTGCTGTGTTTTGTAGTTTAATTTGAAGGGCTTGTTGGGTATTTTGCTTTTACCTTTAAAGTACTTTTCAAATGTCAGCCTTTCTCCAGCGATCATCTAAGCTATGCTGTCTTTAATTCTTCCCACCTGTCAGTGATCTGCAGACATGATGTCCCCCTCCATGTAAGCAGAGAGGATGTGATGATATGGAGATATTCTCCCCTCCCTGTGTCATTATGATGAATGACCAGAGAGGTGTGGCAGTGGGTAGGGCAGGTTTCTCCTTGTGGAGCGGTGAGCTATCCCTCAAACAGGGTCTCTAGAGCTGAGATGTCCATAAACATGCACATAAAATCAGATCCCTCAGCAGGTGGTATTCTGTCCTTGGCAGAGGAATGAAAAGTCAAATTGGTATGCATTAGAATGATGGCTGCTGCCCCCGAGGACAGACTGTTTTTAGCTATCTGTCACTAGTCGTAAGTCAGACCCTGCCTAAGAGCCGTCCGATAGGATGTGATTTCTGCCTCAGAGGAGACAAAATGTAATCGTAGCACTCAAAACAGCTGCTGCCCACCTCCCAATGCAGAGCCAATGAATCCCATGCTACTCATTCAGGAACAGGAAATTCAAGCTACAGGTAAGACAACTGAAATCATAATTTTGTCCAAAGTGTGCAATTAAATGTTGTTCTTTATTTACTATAGTTTGTTAAAGAGCAAATTGCATCATGCATACAAACAGGCAATTAATCTTACTGATTAACCATTTCTTAAAAACAACCCCAGGATTTGAAGTAGGGTGAGACCTCATCCTGCAGCTCTCCATCTCCCATCTTTGTCGCCCAGGCAATGCATGAGCAGAAAAGCCTAAAATAATGCTCTGTCTCTCTGAAATGACCTGTGATTGACCTAAGTCTCCCATCATGGGCTAGATTATCTATAAAAAACAGAGCCAAGAGGATGTGCAGAAGTCTAGTATTCTTTCAGACCACTTGAAATACAATATATTGAAATATTATAGATTTTTTTGAAAAATTATGTTCAAATATTCCTTTAAATAAAACACAGGTTCAGATATATTAGAATATCTATTTTTGAACATTATGGCCACATGGGTGACATAACCGCTTGTATAGGTATAATATTTTTTCTCTCTCTCTCTCTCTCTCTCTCTCTCTCTCTCTCTAATTTGGTCATGAACTGAGTCTCTTGTCGTTTCCTGAATTTGTCTGACAATTTCAGCATCGTCCCTTACAGACAGAAGTTCCTGAATAGTCTCTCCAGTTCAACATTTTTGTTTCCATCTTCGTGTAAATCACCCTTCTTCCCCCTTGGATGTTTGTTTTCTTCCGGTTTCATGCTAGCCACAAGACAGAAACGTCATCAACATGCCCACTTGCTCGCTGTGAATTCTCTGGACTACCCACTGGGCTCAATCGATTACATATACTTTGTAATAGGGAGCTGACAGTTTAGGGAGCAGCTTTCCAGGTGAGACCGCGCAAGCAGACAGCCGCGGTAGTGCTGCTTTTATGGTTTTCACAATTTAATATTCATTTGAATGTCTGTTTGTCTTTAAAATTGGAAAATATATATCATGTATCTTTATATCCATGTCTTCTTTTAAAGGTTCCAGCACAGCTATTAAACAACATATGCTCACAACAATTATGGTTACCCTGGAGGCAAATTTAACCTTGAGTCTTCACAGCAGATGTTGGCAGAAATAAGATTGTAACAGCTTCAGATGCATGATTCATTGGCATTGATGAGCTCTTATATTGGTCACCAATATATCAATATATATTTTCTGCTGCTGTGCAACTTCTAAAAATCTGCACTATATGAAAGACCATTTCACACTTGGTTTGCAAATGTGCTGTGTGTAGATCGAATAGAGGATGCTCCGGGCTGTTGGAGGATGCTGAAGCAGAGGAGGCACCTCTCACATTTGTGGCACGGGACTGAGAGAAAGATACTTTATTCTTGTCTGTCTCACACTGTAAAACATGAATAATAATATTGAATATTAGTCACTGCTGGAGAAAACATTTTACCATCAGTAATTTGTGTTCTGCAGTGCAACAAAAGGCAGGTGATCATGAACTACATGTTGAAAGGTATTAAACTCCTGATCTGTAAATTAAACAAACATCAAGACATTATAAGCATTATTTTTAAAATTTGAAATGGCATGCATTTTGTGGTGTATTTATCTTTTAATTTGGAATAGGGCTGTTTCTAACTGGGCTTTATCAACTCCCTTTAGACCTGATTTGTCTCAAAATGGTCGTAATTGACTTGGATATGATATGGTCTGGGGTCCTGGGGTTTCCGTCTTTGTCAGGGGCTTAATTAGGTTATAAACCCATGGATTTCTGTGAGGGCTTTACCAATAAAATGGTTGTGTTACCAACATGGCCAGAGAAAGAAAGAAGAACAAACATTGCATTGTCTATGCCTTTGCAATTCCATCCCTCCATGCAGTTGAGATTAGACATCCCAACAAATTCCTACCTCTTTGTGACCTCAGGTCTACTGTGATGAAACTCACAAAAAGCATATTTTGTTTTTATTGAAGCACAACCTGCCATCAGTCTACACCTTCCAACAAGACTGCAGCCATGCTAGCAGCTCTGTGAGGCTGTGCATTGAGCTAAATGCTGATGTTAGCATGCTAACATGCTATCAATTATCATGCTAACAAGCTGATTTAGCAGGTATATTGTTTACCATCTTAGTTTAATATTTTAGCATTAATTAATTACACTAAACAAAGTACAGCTGATGCTGATGGGAATAACTCTGCTTTACAAAATGCATTCTTTGTTTGACAATGCTTATTAAAATACCCATTTTGGGAGAGGGGCTTAAAGAGACAGCCATTAAAATAGAGAGTTTCAGACAGAGGGTGACTACAGGTATATTCAGACAGACAGTATGAGAAAATGAATGTGTTTTTTCAACATTAAAGTATGTAAACATGTTCTAGTAGAAACCCAAAATATAAGTATGACTAAACCACCTATAACTATACCACCGCCAATGTGTAGAACCCACCTGTGTGATGCAAGGCAGCCTTACGACGCCAGACACTCACCACACATTAGCTCTGTAGAGATAACCTTGAGCAAAATACCTGTCTGCCAATTTTCATCAAAAAATGAGCACAATCCCTCATTGTTCCAGCAGTCACATCAGAACACTACATTATAAATGCATGCAAGCTTTCATTGTTCTCTTCAGTGTAAGATCAATGCCAAAAGAGGTTATAAAATGGTAATCATATCTCATTATTATTTCATGAGTAAGTCAATTTAAGACACATTTAACACATGGTGCATCAGGTTGACTGAGTCTTGGGTCTAGGGAATCTTTTTTCTTTATGTCAAATAGTCACATCAGTTAGTGTCATACTGTGAGTGGTTTCTCTTATTCTCTTTAATCATTATGAAATAAATTATATTTAATTAAGAGGTGTATCATGAATATTGGTCCAAGGCCCATTTTCTGAATAGGCTGGACCTGAGATTAGCCTTGAGAGCAAAGTTGGTGAAATGTTGCATTCCCAGTTTAGTGTAGGCCCTGGTTTGAACGGACGGTCTGCATATGCCAGAGGCTTTATATCTATCTACCTATAAATGTCCATTCTGGGAGGAATCTTGGCAGAATGACGCACTGTAAAACATTATCAGTCAGAAGTTGTTATACAGACTAAGATTTAAACTGTTATGCAGAAATGCGAATGAGTATGGTAATCCTCTTTTTCTCTAGCGCCACCAGCACATTGACATTTTTAGTTTTAGCAATTATCAGATGGATTGCCATGAAATTAGGTACACAGATTCCTATCCCCTTCAGGATTATTGTAATAATTTTGGTAATCCCTTAACTCTTCCTCTAGCACCATCAGCAGGTCAAACATGTTATTTGATCATGACCAAATAC
The DNA here is from genome assembly GCF_004354835.1 of Perca flavescens. NCBI lineage: Eukaryota > Metazoa > Chordata > Actinopteri > Perciformes > Percidae > Perca > Perca flavescens. The sequence goes on along the minus strand of NC_041353.1, from coordinate 16,010,918 downwards.
CTGCAAAACTGTAATTTTTTAGAGCAACTTTAGAGCAAAAATGTTAGCATGCCAATGCGTTAAACTAAGGTGAACTTGGTAATCATTATACCTGCTAACATAGCATTTAGCTCAAATCACCGCTGTGCAGTACAGAATGAAAGCTTAAGACTCAAGAAATTATGTGATATGACTAGGGGTGGGAGATATTGACAAAAATGAATATCGATATTTTTTTTCAATATCTCGATATCGATATTCAGACGATATTTTTGAAATCCTTCTAGAAGTTAAAAGAAGCCCTGTTTGGAGGCTATTTCGGTGGTTCTCTTGGGAAAATGTACAAGCAAGATGAAATCATAACAATAAACAAAGGGCTCTGTTCTGTAACATATTGCACACAACCATGTCCTTATTGGAAGCAGTCCTGGAGCTGGGATAAGGCCGGGTCAGACTAGGAGACTCCGGGATGTTATGAGCCGCCTGGAAGGCTCTCGTAACGGCTGTGTTGTATCGTGGTCCTGTATTGATTAGTTCAGTGTGGCTGTACGTACTTGTATAAATATACACCGACAGGAGAGCCGCTGCACGATCGCGCACCGCCATCTTTTTTGACATGAGTGAACGTCATAACACACAGGTAAGAACTAGTAGCAGCTTACTCTCGTGCGGGACGATAGTGATTTTGTACAAAAAATACAGTCAAACAAACCCCTACAGTATTAAAATCGCTTCCTATAATTGTTTAGAAAGTTATAGTGTGCGTTATTTGTTTTCTCTTTAACTTCCTTCAGCTCTTTTTATGTTTGGGGGGTCGGATTGTACAAATTATGAAATATTCGATATCCCAATTTTGCATATCGTCCAGACAATAATTTGGATATTATCGTCTAAACGATATATTGCCCACCTCTAGATATGACGAACCTCTCATTTGGTACACACTTTCCACAGGGGCTCAGATAGCACTTTAACATATCACTGTAGTACACCTTCAGATAATGGAGATGTTATGAGAGCAGAGCTTTCAGAGTTCTCCTGATGCAGCAGTTCCACACTGAGCCACCATTTATATGCACAAATGTTTCACAGTATGACACGTTTCAGCCTCAGGACTTATACATTATTAAGTTGAACTACTTTATGCATCACTTGTCACCATTCCTGCTCTACAGCTGCAACCAGACTCTACAACATGCTAGCTGAATGTTGTGTTTATGTTTCATCTGAACAATTCAGTGTCAACAGTGATATGTGTGTATGATGCTGTGAGTGTGGAATTCAAGAAGTCAGACAGCCATACATGTTTCAATCAAACCCCCAGGTCAGCCACATTTATTTGGGAAAGAAAAATATGAATCTGTTATTTTACCAAACTGGCAACAATAGAGTGTATGTTAAAAACAATCTAAGTCAATTGGATGTCACACTGTACGAAATGGTTTAATAGTCTTGGTTGCAAAAGTGGTCAGACTGTATCATGAAATGTAGTGTCTACGACGAGAGTAGAGTTTGCAGCATGCTAGCAAAATTCTTATGGCTCCATGCTAATATGCTTAATGATAATTTAAACATGCTGATGTTAATTAGTATTTACCATGGTCACCATCTTAGTTTAGGACGTAAACATTTAGTAATTACTGTAGCAAAAAAACAAAAACAAAGTAAACTGAGGCTGATGGGAAGTCTTTAGTTTTGCAGGTATTCGGTCAGAAGCATGTTTTAGACCGGATGTTGGCACTAGATGAAAAGTAAGTGGGGGGGAATCACCAACATTATTACAATTCATCATGTGGGAAACCTGAATGTCTGTACCAAATGTCATGGCAATTTATCCAATAGTTGTTAGGACATTTCACAAAATAATAAAAATGTCAACCTGAATTTGTTTTCAATTGACGACTATACAGTAGGTTTCATCACGTTTCTCTCATGATTGGCAACTTCTGTCTTGGACAGCCCAAAATCACACACAGTACAGTTATACTGTAAAGGGCCCTTTCCTGGCTCAACTTTTACCTATACTGTACTCTCCATCATAGCTGTGTTATTATATCTCCACAATTACTACAAAATGAAAACCTATATGCATTAAATGTGAATTATCCTTTTTTATCTATGCACCATTGCAACCAAGACACACTTGTACATTTACATTATATACTCAGATTCTTTGAGAAACCAACTTCAAGTTATTGGTCTTCACCACAGTGATGCTAATATGCATCCAAGATTGGATAAAGGTTATTTGTAAAGCCAAATTGTAATGCAACCAGAATCATATCAGTACACTGATGGCCATTTCCCTTATAGGAATCAAAGGCCTTCATGCTGCGGCTGACACATACTGTAGACATATGTGTTTTCTATCTCTTGGTCATAAAAATCAAAGACAGCTCTCAGAGGGGTACTGTGCTTTTGTAATCACTCTGTGTTTGCTATAACATGCGTAAGTTAAGAGTTTCCTGCTTCTCTATGTTCCAAGTACAGTTTGATGGATGAAGTCTTGGTTTGAACCCCGCTGCACCACAATGCCAAATTGCAGCTGTCTGCTGATGTGTTTAAAAAATAACATTCTCCATCTCGCCGTGTCGAGGTGCCAGGCTGTTTGGCCTGACGGCGATGTATTAAATGGTATATTGATAATTGAAATGTTCGCGGCCCTCGCGATGCCTTTCTGCTGACTGTGATCTTTTAGGCAGATGGTCTCTATTACTCATGTGCAATTGAATAACAGAGAGGAGAGGTGGGGCAGGGGGGAAATCAGATAGGGCCTATGTTAAACTCTGAATTTATTATACCGCCATGTGTCGAGATTCCACAAGACATACAAAATACATCAACACCTGATTGAATCAGCAAATTTGACAGCACATTATCTTTATGAATACAGTATGTTTTATCCTTGTTTTTCCTATTCCCCATTTGGTAAACAGTTAGTGTTCCAAACATACTTAACAACTGATTAATGTGGACTTTACAGGTTCCCCCTTACTATGTGCATCAGACCCATAACCAGATCACTGCAGCACAAATGAGAGACATCTTTTCATTTCCATAGCCTCCGAAATATCACATTGAAGGGTAATAGCCCATTTCGTTTTGATTCCAATGGACCTCATGAGTGTATTTTCACCCATGGCGCTCAGCTAAAATAGAAATAGAACAGAGTGTTGACAGTAACCAATGTCACATAATCTACCCCTGAAGGACAAGCATCAAAGATCAATTTATTTTCCTAAATGCTATTCATATATCCATTTCTGCCGAGCGCCCAGGGACATTGCATATCACAGTTTAAATCTAATGTTGCAGGAATGGATTCTACGGAGGGACAAAAGACAATACAGTGACATAGACGGCGGACATGAGAGAGAGAGAGAGAGACACAGAGAGAGAGAAAGGAGACAAAACAATGGAATAGATTGAATGTAAAGTGATGTGGGAAATGGGGAAAATGTTTGTTTCTCTAGAAAGCTATTTGCGCTGCGCCTAGAGAGGATGTTACCCCTGACGCAAGACATGGCTGATCTACCTGTGCAATATTATGTAAATATGTATTTAAAAAAGATTTAAAAAAAAAGAAAGTACTTATTAGATGTATCTGCAATGCATAATTAAAACTAATCGAAAGTGTTTGCCTGCAACTTTTTGGCTCCAACTGTTTTTAGTCTTTTTATAGCTCATGCAAAACCTGCTACTTCTTGCACTTCATAATTGCTCAGCACACATGGGACTGAGAGGCTTTGTTTACTGTACCGCGAGCCGGCAGATCAATTTCTCTCCCACTCTGCCCTCTTTGATAATTGCTGAGCAGAAGATGTGTGTTTCGCAGTTACAATTCTGCCAGCTCTGAAACACTTTGGACAGGAATAAAAGCGAAAGACTGCGAGGTGGATGGGAGGGGGAGATAATGAAAATCTGGCAGCAACTTTTCGAAAATGCAAGGCCTGATATGATCGGTGAAAAATCAATACTATTAAAAATGAAGGATGGACCAGAAAAAAAGTCCTTCAAAGTGTCAGATTCAATAAAAGATGGCGCTGGGATAATTAGCTAGTGTGAAGAAGCCACAGATCTCCTACGTGACCTTGTGAAGAATTTATATCCGAAAGATACACTATCAGAGTGAAAGGAATTGACAGATTTGCAGTCATTCTGAGTAAGACAACCACAACCGTTAGGTTTAGGTATGAAGATGGAAAAGATGGAAAACGCTCCTGTGGGTTGTATTTCCTGCCACCGCTATGGGTTCTAATTCATGAGGAGGTTTGGAGGAACATTTATTTAGAAAATCAGTTTGGCACATTGATTTTCGATTAATTTCCATTTTGGAATTTCAATTTTGACCAACTCGGGGAGGCAGTCCGACTGCCTTCTCTTTTCTGCCAACTGTCAGCCGTCGGGTTGGTGTGTCAGAGCCTTAGGTGGGATTGGGACCACAAGCAGAAAACTACAAATTTGTCTCATGGTGAGGCAAGACATTTATGCCTTGTACTTCATTTATTCTTTTGTAATAAAAGGGTTGAACTGTTTATCTGTGACATGCTAAAACACAGTGTTACAGTACCACAAGTAAAGAGGACTCATAGACATAGTAAACTGACTCAACTGACTCAGTAATGTCATGTCAGTAAATATCAATATCTTTAGATAGCCAATATCAGATAGGTCAGATCAGATCTGTTGTTTTTTGGAATTAAACAAGAAAAAAGAAATCACTCTTTAGTTAAACTGGTCATAGCCAGCAAACAACTGGTTACAAGGTGGACATTGCTTTGTTTTAAGAGTTGTCAGAGGAACTACTTTTCACACCTCCTTTCTAAATATGTTTCATTGACTCCTAAATCTAAGATCTAATTTTGCAGTTAAAAAGGTAGGTATTACAAAGCTTTTTGTCTGTCAGTTGAATTTGGCTTTTAGTTGTTCTGCTGTTGCTTTTCAATTTCTATATTAATGATAATAATTGTTCAACAGTGCAGCGCTAATGCTAATGGTGATAATATGTGAAGCCCTAAAGTACAGTTGCACTCTCCTTATGATAAGCTAGATAGCTTTGGATGAAATAGTTGTACTTTTGCACACCAACATACTGCATGCATAAGTCAAAGTTATTGCCTGACTGCAGGTATGTTTGCAGAGAGCAAAATGGTCTCTCAGAGATAGATTCAATGTTTTTAAAAATGGGAGTTTGAGTAGCACCCAGCTTTTATGTTGTATTGGAAGCCAAACATCCCCAGCCATGAGGGGTGGAAAAAGGTCTGTGTAAGGAAAATATTATTACCCTTTATATCTGTGAGGAGGCAGGCGTCCAATCCAGGCTCCTACCCTTGAGATATCGCAGAGTCTGGTTGTTTATGGGGCCCCCGAGTCTCACCACCAAAGTGACACTGCAAAGGTAACCGCGGGTATGGCAATGAACTGTGTACTTCTTCAGAGAGAGGGGTAAAGAGAGGCAATTTCTGGAATGATGGGTGCCGGAGATGATGCCCAATATGCTTCAGCTCTTTAGAATGTACAGCTTCTGCAGCACTGTGTAAACAGCTGGGGAGCAAAACAGGGTGCTCTGCAATTTCCTCCTCCCTTTTCGTCCCCCCTTCTTTTTTATGCTCGATCGGCAATGTCCTTGAGAGAACATAATTTTAGATTTCTCTGGAGGAATGCTTAACTATAGTGCCTTGCCCATTGTTTGGATGCCAATATTGCAGTTTTTACCGGTGCATCTATCACTGGTGACAGAGCAGAATTGTTGTTCTAAATGTTTACAGGAGGGCATTCTCGCCTGTATAAGCATGCAGGGGTTAAGAATGCTATTATGAGCAGGTGTTTAATGGATAGTTTGGGATACGACAACAAGAATTCACTGCTATCTTGATGCAAGGCCATTATTGTGAATCTTTTTTACGATGGCTGTCGGCTAAAAGAGTCCTTTCGAAGATAGAGAGTCTTTGCTTTTCAAGCTATATAGTACATCAAATATATCAAATATTAGGACCAACTTCATAATACTGAGCAGTATAATCCATATCTCAGGCTCACTGTCGAGGTTGTGCATCCTTTTTGTCTATACCTCAATTTCAAAACGGAAGGAGTCAGTTGTCATCACTTCACATTAGTTCTTTACTGTGGATTTTTTGTTTTTTATCTAACTGCCTTTTTATCTCCACTAAGGAAGTTAAGTCTTTCAGTTTGTTGGATTGTTTGTTTGTTTGTCTGCAGGACTAAGGAAAACAATACTGCCCCGATTTTATTAAACTTGGTGCAAAGGTGGCTCATCACATTTTGGAGTGGATCTAAAACACAGTGCAGATACACAAATTATTTATTTCACTTTCATCAACGTTGTGAGAGAGAGCAAGGCCTTGGCCGAGTTCTGCACTCTCCAAGTGCCTTTCTAGTTTCAAAGCCCAAGTGACTCCGCTGAACCGCTGTGTTTAAACTTCTTTTGAAAGAAATATTTTGCTTTCTCTTTTGCAAAACGTTTGTGTTCTCTCTTCAGAGCTTTGTATTATTCTGGTGAATATATAAGTCAATTTATTTTACTGTATGTAAAACTGTTGAAAAAATGGAGACACAGCTCATGGAGGTAATAAAGACACTTTTAAACCCTTAGCCACTGATTGTTGCAATTCGGACAACTTCTGCCCATGCAAATCTCAACACACATATATGATACACATTTTTTTTTTTTGATACAGGGTAATTTACACTTATACTAAACTTTTCCACATCAAATTATAACCATAAATCTGATTAGAAATTATAAAAAAAAAAATACTTCAGAGAATCATCACATTTTTAGTATCAAAGTATTCCAGTGATACAGAAACTGATATTAGCTTAATTCAGCATACATATGATATGAACGGAGTCAAACCCACGGCCGCTGCGTTGAGGAGTAAACCTCTCTATATGGGCGCCTGCTACACCAGGTGAGCTACCCAGGTGCCCTATTGTATAATATTCTATAGACCTTTTTCAAGCAGACACTTTGGCATGTCATAGCAGGAAAAGCACAGGCGTAATTGATAACATTGAAAATGATGGCACTCCACTTAGGTGAGCTGGTCCCAGGGTGCTGGTATTGTGTATGCTGGCTCACTTGCATGGCTTACTAACTAGGATACCTGATGGAACTGAGCCATCATTTACAAAATGTGTGCAAATGTGTGATTTTCTTGCTATGACAAGTTATATGACATTCATCAGATTGAAACTAGCAATTTACAACACGTTTGTGGAGTAAAGAGAGAATGAGAATACTCAGTGTTTCCTCTATTGGGATTTTATTGTGGCGGCCCGCCATGGCAAAATTTCTTCCGCCACGGTATCAGAAATAGGGCAGATGCACAATGTAGTCGCGGTTGCCTTTTCAATGATCCTGCCGACATAATGCACCCCCCCCCGTTGGCTGCCGCTCACATTGCAATTTAACAACAAGTAGAACTATTCAGAGGTTATTGGGCCCGTCCAGTTTAACTCCACATACCGTTGTGTTGATGTAGTTTATCGTCAAAACACTTGCTTTCTTTCGAGTAGACTATTAAACGAACAGCTCCACCAAAAACGTCACCACGGGAGATTGCTTTGAAACACAGACACCAAAATCAAGGTAAGAAATAAATAACTAAGGCTAACATTACAAGAAACAAAAGACAGGCTAGCTAGCAAACGGTTATTGATCTCACGATGTGACTTTTTGCCCGAAGACAGCGTTGTGGAGAGTGAAACGGGAGACTAGAAAAAGGCGTTCACGTAGGGTGTTGTTAGGATGGCTACAGTAAATCATATAAGCTCCTTTTATCTAAAAGATTTTCAATGTAATGTCTTTGTAATGATTCCGACAATGTGGATGAGGTCGTTATAACTGAATAGCCTGCAGCTTCAAGGACAATTCATTTGGATACAAGCATTACATTTTGGAAGATAGACGGGATTCTGAACAGCGATGACCGTGCTGCGCTAGCACACACACACACACACACACACACACACACACACACACACACACACCAGAGGTGTGTTACAACATGCAGCACGTGCACCTGACTGGGAAAGAATTGCGCTATGCTCGTTACTGTAAGTAGGCTACAATAAAACCTGAAAGTAAATATGTATCAATACCCACTCACCTGTCTACAGGCATACACATGTAGGAAGCAATATATTTCAATCTGATTCGTCCGCCGCGCCCATTATACAAACACAGCTCTACTCTAAATAGCAAATTTTGAAAAACAAGCTAAAACAAAAGCTGTCTGTTTGTAGTCTGTTTATCTTAGTTTGCCACAAATCTTGAAATTTGGACAAATTCTTGTAAACTTAACTGCTGGCTAAACTAACCATCCTCTCTGCTGGAGCATTTATGGATGTATTCTAAGACCAAAACAAGCTACTTAATATGCAAGTGAATGACGCCATCTTTATGTTCTTCATTCTTGAAGATGATGCTGGTTGTTTTCTGGCCTTGGCAAAAAGTAATTAATGACCCCTGACCTAGGACTAGGTATGAATTAAGTACATTTGCACAATGATATGGTATTAGGCCTGACTAATGACAGGTGCTGTTCAGATAGACCAGCCTCCACTGCTAAAAAAAAATCTTAAAGGAAACACTGAATACATATATACACAAATATATTTTCCTGCTTGAAGCCCAGTCACGATTTATGTCTCATGCCTAACAGATCTCTGCAGCTATCCAACTTATTCGGAACTGCAGATTGTAACTCCGGATTTCCACTGGATGCAGAACGGCTGCGGGCCGGCTCCGCTGCGTGTCTGCTGCGTGCTCCGCCGTCCGTCAACACCCACTTGGTCGGGATTTGTTGTGGCACGGCTGCAGCCATGACTGACTGTAGTCACGAGAACCCACAAGTTCAGGTAGAATAGAACCACAAAACCAACAACAGTTTTTTTCCATCCAGAGGAGTAGAGGGGAAACAACTCTGTGTTTTCAAGGTGTAGTGCAGGGACATATGATCTGCCGTGAGCACGGTGTATTTTATTTTGAAAATTAACCGGATGTTTATTTTGTTTTTTTTTATCTGCCGTGTGCTGAATTGCTGTGGAGCTCTCCGGCGTCTGGCAAAAATAGAAGCTCTGCGTATCTGCTCCGGAGGGCTGCGGATCGCCGGAGCTGGGACGGGGTCGGAACGCAGCCGTTCTGCAGTCTGTGGAAATACACACACTGACTTTAATGGAAACTTAATGACTCCGTTGCCGTTCCGCAGTTACCAATGTACTGTATTTCAAAAAGTTTAACTTTTGTGAATATCTATTTCCTTTCTTCCTTGTTGTGGATGTTACATTCCTTGGGGGTTTGCACACATGCCAGAGGCCAAAAGAGCTCAAACAGTCTCAAGCCTTGAAGGTCAACTCCCTGTTGGAAACGGCAAGACAGCTTGTGCCAAACATCTTGAGCTCCGACCTCGAGAGAAATCTATCGCTCACTCTGGCCTGCTCATCTGACTGGAAACTTTTTCAGACCTCCATGCACGTCTATTGTGGTAGCTGCAGGGTTCCTCGCCTGCTGGTGCTAGCTCTTAGGTCTGAGGGCCAAGTCAACACACACTCAGACTGTGGTGGGCTGTGCGTTTGCTCTGAAGAAGCCCTGTTGTTGCTGCGTTTGTGTCTGCTGGTGCACCGCCTGTACCCTACGCAGTGCAGAGAGGCATTATGCAAGGTAGCGTGGATAAGGAAGTGGTTCTGTCCACCCACAGGGACGGATCTCAAGAGTGTGTGCGCGAGCGAGCTGTGTGTGCAGGGAGAGAATAAAATGTGGTGGTATATCTCAATGTTTTTTTTCATCCCCCGCTGCTGTAGAAGGCTCTTTCACATTTCTGCCCAGTGCACAGCAAAAGTCCACTCAATGACCCCGACCTTTCAAGTAATGCACAATAAAATGTTTAAGTGGCATAGCAGCACCATTGAACTCTGGATAAATTGCCTCATATTTTCTGTGGAGCTCCACATTGTTCAAGATAATACACCATTCTAGAATATGGTACAATGGATAAACTACAAGATTGAAAAAGATTACTATTACACCAAAAAATGTGTTATGGTGTAAACAAAGCTTAAGCAATATTATCATTGCTTTTATTTATATCTCCAAACTGTGACTGTCTCACGATTTCCAGTATAGGATCTCTTTTTGGAAATGACTCCTACACAGATAAATATCTATTTTACACCCTTGTATCCTCACTTCATTGTGTATTTACTGTTTGCTCACTTCCAGCATCATGAGTGAGAGCAGAAAAAAAAAAAATGAAGAAAAACATTGCATATTTCAGCCTGAGAAGCGAATGTGATGGAAATGCATGAGGATGATGATTCATGCATATAATGGGTCTGGCATTCCAAATGAATGACTCCGTTGCGTAACTTTTCAAACTTGTGTCGAGATGCAGCATTAGACTCTCACCCATGACTTTTAATTCCTCAGGGAGACTGTTTGCATCCAATACATATAGAAATTCATTTATTTATTTTTAAAGATTATTTTTTGGGGCTTTTCCCTTTAAGGGGCGACAGTGGATAGACGTGAAAGGGGGAGAGAGATAGGGGATGACACGCAACAAAGGGCAGCAGGTCAGATTCGAACCCGCACCGCTGCAGGACTCAGCCTACATGGGGGGAACACTGTTACTGGGTGAGCTAGAGGCCGCCCATACATATAGCAATTTAACATAAAAGTTGAACTTATGAACTATCTTGTTCTACCTTATTTTTTTTGTTCCGATACATAAAAGTACGGGTAAAAAATATCTTAACCCCACGTACTGCTTTGTACAAGACCTGCATAAATGGATATGCTAAGGGGGTTTGCAAATGGGCCATCTGTTTTAAACTTTAGTGGTTCGTCTATTAAAAAAAAACATAAGATTTTTTTTAATTACAGCTTTGAAAAGGTTAATTTATAATTTACCTGGGCTGAATAAATCTGAGAGAGCACTGAATAATCCTAAGTGCTTGTTCAAAGGTGGAATGGGGAAATGAAACACAGCATTTTCTGGTTAGCCTGAATTATACATGTTTAGAAAAGGTGGGCTACTGTTTAAAATAAAACCATTATTCACTGTAGTGAAATAAACAAGGCATGGAACAAGGTGCAGCCATGCAGTTTGTAGGAATCTGTGCGCATATCAGCCCTGGGTATCCTGGCAGGGGAATACCCAATGCCCACACATCGACACTTTGGCAGTCTGCTCACGGAGAGATTACCATGATAAACATGTCTCCTGGGGAAGGGTAAGTAACCGGGTAAGACGGACACACAGTATTGGATGCTTCCCAGGTCTGCAGAGCATGTACTTCAGTTGTCATTTCATATTCATATCACACACAGCAGCAGCGAGCACTGCGATTGGCAGCCACTGCTGCTTTAATTAGATTTTAAAACACACACATACTGACAGATTTTCAATAAATAACTGGAAAAAAGGGGTACATTTGTCTAAAACAAATTTAAATATGTATCGCATTTATAGCAAACTTTCCACATACATATTTTACATTTTAAGAGTGATATAACCAGCTTCAATTATTGTGAACAGTAACAAGACAAAGAAATAAAATTTTTGTGAGCTGTTTATGTATTAACAACGGCAGTTGTGGCTGCATTTGGCAGAATTGCAGGGGTAAATGATGCACAAGTGAAAGTGCAAGATTAATAAGAAGTTTATCCCAGAAGGGGCAACATCTCCTGCATCTTAATGTGTTCACTCTCTTTTTTGTGAAAATAAATACATGCACAGACACACAAATGTCCACCAAAATAAAGCATAGACAGGCATATTACGATATTAAGTTACTTCCACAAAAACATACTATCCTTACGTGATAAAATGTCTCATCTTTTGATTAGGAGATTACATATTTGATGTGTAAATACATTAAATTAGGTCTCATGATTAATCTAACTGTCACTTTCTTTGTAAAAGGGTGGATTTTAAACTTCAGTTATTATTTTCGTTGACTATCTGCTATTAGAAGTCAGTGTTCACTGCATTTTACAGCAAATGATGTCCTTTTGGAAAAAGCACAGCGTAGAAAAAAAAGAGGAGAAAATGCAAATGAGCTTCACAATGTGCAGTCTCTCAAAGTAATTGAAAAAAGGGGGAAAAACAGCAATTACCAGAAACAATGTCCCGGTTACTCAGGATAATCCACAGACCTCAGCATTAATATTTTTCTTATAGGGGCTATTTCTTCAGTTAAGAAGAAGCCCTAGTGAAAACTGGAGGTCAGTGGATTAACAGGGACCATTTTCCTAAAATGACACACTGCTGAGTGCTTTCAAATGACATTTTTTAATGCTTTAAGCTCCACGAACAACATTAGATTCACCATTATTGTATCATGCTGGCAGCAGAGGTGGATATCTCAAAAGCCGAGCAGATAAAGTCTATCTGCATGGCTAGATATCACAACTGGTGGGTGAGAAAAATATGTTTTTTATGCTTAAGATGCTTTGAAATATAAAAATCAAAAATGTTGAAGAGTTGTAATAATGACAGAAAATACATTTTCTGTTGTCTCTAAGAAATTCCTCAAATAGAATTACATTTTTTATTTTTTACACAATTTAAAACACTTCAAGCTAAGAACAAACATTTTTCGGAACAGAATGTACTGCACAAACTCACATATTCATGTTTAGCAGACTGCAGATTCTTCACAAGGGTGAGCTGTTTGGTAATTATCAGTTCTATTTATACTAGTCTGGCTCAACAGATGTACAGTACCGTGCTGGGATAAAGCCTGGCATCCAGCATGTGAGGTTCCATTGCCTTTTGCTATCTATCTTGCAAGGGCATCAACGTGGCATCCTGGGCTAAGTAGTCTATATCCACGATGTTCCACTTCCGGAATTGCTCCGGTGCCACAGGAAATTCCGCCCGGATGCATGTATTTTTGCCGATGTCCGTTTCCTTCCGCTTTCTTTGTGTTGGAATTTTAAACTCCGGTGGATTTATGAGGACTATGGTTAACTGCTCCTCAGATCTCTGCAGGGTGAATTGAAACAGCTAGCTAGACTATCTGTCCAATCTGAGTTTTCTCTCACACAACTATTTTACAGCGGCTCTGTGTGGAGCTAAGCGTCGCCCATGACGATTGTGATTGGTTTAAAGAAATGCAAATAAACCAGAGCATGTTTTTCTCCCATCCCAAAATGCTAAGTGGACTAGCCAGACCCTCCTACGCTCCGCAGCATGTGGACGGTCTGGCAAAGTAAGACTATGGGCTAAGCGCCGCACAAACTTTATGAGTATTACATCTGTAACGTATCTTCCTTTTTACACAGCGACTGTTTTCTTTGTACATGTCTTTGAGGTTTTATAATTTTTTAACACTTGAACCACCTTTGCTTGACTGTAAATGGTGCACATCAGCATGTCTACCTCTGCAGCTCTAAATTGAAGCTAATGTTACTTCTCCACATGTTGAATTGCCTGGTTTTGAAAACTTTGGATCAATGGCAGTGTATGTCTTTGTTATTTTGTGATCATGCAGAACATTCTATTGGCCGCCCTCCACCTAATTTGTATTTTTAGAATCTAAAATGATCCACTGAGATTGCTTGAATTTCTGTAATCCTTTTCCAAGAAAATGATTTGATGTTGAGAGAAGGGTTTTGTTGGAAATTTCTGCAACAGGCTCTGAATGAATATTTCCGCCATATTTTGGAAGGGGCATCACTGCATGGCGGTGCCAGCAACCACCAACTGTCTCCTCTTTGAAAATGTCCTGGAAAAGAAGGCCCTTAGTAGCGTCTAATTTTGCATCCTGGGATATATCGAACCTCCTCTGCGACTCACACTACACACGGTGAGTGCACCCAGAGGTGTGTGTGTGTATGTCACCGATTTGTTCATCACCAGTGACTATTCCTGTTTGAAGATAATTCAACATGCTTCCACTACACGTGACTCTGCCTCAGCATCAGAATCACTCCCCACTGTAGATCCCACTGCAAGCCTCACATCCTCTGCTGCCAGACTGCTCAGCAGTCCATCATGTGGCAGCCTTTAGCATCTCAGACAGTAATTGGATGTGTGCTGCACACAGGCAGTCTCCTTCATTTACATTATGCTGTGAATATCTAAGCAGATGATAAGGGGAAGTTGTGTGGATATGGTATGATACATGTGTACATCGACTGCTATAGGTGGAAATGTTCATATAGATCGGTCTTAAAAGGAACACCTGTCTCTGCAGAAAGATGAGTCATGGGAAGGGAAGAGAAGGAAAAAGTGAACACCCCACTTTCTCTGGTCGTCAGCTAGGCTGACCATAATCTGAAGTAGGAATAGGGGGGAGAACTCAATTCAGCAGCATACATTAAATTAGAAAAAAATGCACAGAAAGTGAATCATGCTTTAAATCAACTTTGGTTACTGGCCGAGAGCCTCCTCTCAAGCTGTCCGGGAATGCTCAGGGCCAAAAGAACTACCATCTGACATGTGGCTGCGTCAAATGCAGCAACATGAAAAGTTTTATGCCCACACTTATACTCAATGGATCATATGTTCCACACACTTGTTGTTTATGATTCATATAAGAGTGCTGGAGTCAAAAGTCAATAGGCATGCCCATGCTATATGGATACCAAAATACTTAATTAATGTTAAGTATGTTTAATGTTGAAACACTTATGACAATGACACTTCTCGTGCTGCTTTTTCAGTGTCAAATATAATTGTTATTGCCCACAAAGCAGTCGCTTCATTATTTTGGCATTAGTTGTGAACCTGACAAAGATTTTAGGGACCATTAAAATCTCTCCATCATGAAATATTTACCACCGCCTAATTATTTGAGGCTTGGCAGCCATTTTAAAAAGCACCTCAGTGGACGAGCCAATTTCCAAATGTAAAAGAATCCTGTGAGGTTAGCCGTGGCCCCTATTAATATTCCTCTATGTAAATGCCAGATGATCTTCCCACACGTTTAACAGTTGGGCCTTCCTGCGATTCACTGGCTGACTCACAGCCCAAAAGGAAATGTCTTTATTTTTAATACAGTATAGAAGGGAGATGAGGATGCAGTAGAAAAACATGAATGATAACTGAACAATAAAGAATGATTTCAAAGTTCAATCTCAGCTTAAAATGGATCTTTTGAAGTGACATGTTTCTCTGATAGAGTGCATTACATTGACTGAAGAGAGAAAAGTGCCACCACTCCACTCCTAATGTTCCTTTCTGCTTTTGTTGTTTCCGACGTGAGTGACATGCAGATAGTACAGTTGGTGCTTTAAGATGTCAAAAATAAATCCAATGACCAAAAAGTAGAAATACTGCTGGTAGTTGACAATTGTTGGGTTTGACTCCAATTTTTAGTTGTCAAGTGAAATATTAAACACTTTTCAGAGCCAATGTAAGCACTTTGAAGTATTTTTTTAGCCTGGGTCAATCTATAAATGTATAGTTTTGAATTAACATTGATGTCAAAAACCAAAGAGCACTTGAGATCAAAATATTAGCACCCGTCAAATTTTATCTTTAATTCCAGCTTCCTTCTATAGACACAGCTCCAAACTTTTAACATTTGATTTGAGAATCAACCAGCTGATCTTACCCAGAGGGCCTTTTATAAAAAATATGAGCAAGTAAAAAAAATGAAAGCATCTAAAGTTCCATAACGACTGAGCAAACTACATCTGCTGATGAAGAATTGAGCATAGCGTTAGTGCAGGCAGTGTACTGAAGCACTGAAGCTCGCATCAGCGGTTTTATTCATGCTTCATAATCACTGGCTCATTCACAGCTGTGTGGCTACAATCATATTCATAGAGGCCATTATAACCTGACACGTCTCACTATTACACTGGTGAGGAGCTAATGCTATCGCCATTTTGTGCCACAGCTCCTCCACCACGCCAACCTCATTATGTGCAAAATTTTTTTAGTAGATTTAATGTTCATGAAAGGAATTTAAAGGTCCAATGTGTAGGAATTTCTCCCATCTAGCGTTGAAATTGCATATCGCAATCAACTCTCTCTCGCACCACGCAGTTCAAAGTACGTATTATAGCTACGGCAGCCTTCACACTTCAAAAAGCCGGTCTCTTGCTCTTTTCAATATCCTTTTTCTTTTTCTGGGCGAAGAAGACTCCTGTTCCTGAAATTTGGATTTGATACATGTGGTCCTGCATGTTTCCTTCTTCAAACTTGCCGGGAAGCTACGATATCCATTAGCAGCATTAGCAGCACCTGTGAGTTTATCACGTGACAGCAAAAACGCAAAAGGCGGAGCAATATGTCCCTTACCGGCTAACATATTTCAAGATGGCGCATGAATATGGAGCGTAAAAATGAATGTAGGAGGTAAATATTCATGAAAAGGACAAGTTTGTGAACGGGCAACACAGATTTTGATAATGAACAACTAAACAAGTTACACACTGGACCTTTAAGGGGGCTATAAATGATCATGTTGACCTCAACTTGAGATATTCTTGTCTTGAACATGTGTTCACAGGAATTAAACCAAAAAAGTGTAATGCCTCAAAGTTACAGTATTTCATATTTATTTTGATGCAAGAAGCACAGCACAAAAGTCCTGCCCTTGTCCTCACCAGAGGGGTAGGGTCAAGCCAATGAGCTCTCTACCTTGAGACAACATTTAGCCTGAGGCAGAATAAACGGGCTTTCACAAGGCTACTACAGGATTCAAAGAAGCAGATGGCAAGCACAGGCAATCTGCCATAAAAAAAAGCAGTACTGATGCTCTCTCATATTTTTTAGCTCGTCTTGTCAGTGAGTTTGACTGCTCATTTATTACTTATTGGAAACGGCCATGTCATCCCTGTTGCCTTGCCTATTTCCAATGCCAAAACCCTACACGTTACAATTTCATAAGTCATAGAATATGCACCATCTTATCTGCTCAACTGCACACTGACTCTTGTAACCAGAAAAACAAGGGTAAGCAAAAAGAAAAGGTTTATTACAAGGATATGTTTGAAAGGACACAGGGGTTGCAGTGATTAAACTCATGACCTTCTAGTTGTAGGACTCGCAAACTACATAGCAGTAGTTGCAGTAGTTGACACACTATGGTCTTTCTTAAGTAGCGCCACAAGAGTTTTTATAACACACACTAGGCAAGCAACAAAGTCCTTATTTAAACTCACACCCAATCTAAATCTTACACCTAAACTCAATTCTTAAAGTGCCCATATTATGAAAAGAATCACTTTTTCTGGGATTTGGGGTGTTATTTTGTGTCTCTGGTGCTTCCACACACATACAAACGTGGAAAAAAAACAACCATCCATGCTGTTTTGTGTGAGATACGGGTTTCTGAATGTAACTTGCCTTCAGTCTCTGGGTGAGCTGTTCAAAATCTGCAGGGCTTTCTACGTCACTAGCCAAAATGGCAAAACACTGATACAACACACACAAGTTCACCATAATCTACAAAAGAACTACTTACATGTCCCTGTTCTGCAGGTATTCCACGCAAAGTTGGAAGTGCGTCTCCCGGCTAATCCTACCTTGTACGGACTGAAGAGAAACAGCTAGCTAGCTGATGTGATCTTACCTAGCTACTGCGCATGTGCGACTCCCGACAAAGATGGAACAGAAGTGAGATATCTCACTCTGTAGCTAAAACCGAGACCTGAACACATAGGGTGAAAAGAGGAGCTACAGCAATGTGCAGTACAACAAAAATATGGTGTTTTTCAAAATGAAACCATGTAAACCTATTCTGGTACAACCTCAAAATACAATTATGAAGCTAAATGTGAGCATAATTTGGGCACTTTAACCGTTAACCCTCACTTTGGAGGATTTCTTGCAGCTTTCTGTGCTTGTGAGGATATTTTTGTTCATGGTAATAGAAATGCTACAACCAGCCCACAAAAAGACACAAATATCGGAACTGTGACCATGTATTGCTAATTTAGAATTTTTCAACCATACTAGCGGCAATGGCGGCCTGCTGCTCGGTCATTGGGTCCAGACTGAACTATCTCAACAACCATTGGATGGTAGCCACAACATTTGGTACAGATATCCATGGTGCCTACAGGATGACTCTTGAATACTTTATGATACCCTGACTTATTTTGTAGCAAGACCAGCAGGTCAAAATTTCCTCACCTCTATAGCTCCAACATTATTTCGATGTTTCTGGTTTTGAGTGAAATGTTTCCACAACCTTTGGATGGACTGTCATGGAATTTGGTACAGACATACATGTCGCCTCTCAGGATGAATTGTAATAACTTCGGTGACCCCACTTTTCAGGGGGCACCATCATTAGGTCAAACGTTTAATTGGTCTAATGGCGCGTTCATGCCACCTCGGAATAACAGGGACCGTCCCCGTGGTTACGTTGTTTTTCCAACTGGCAGCGTTCACATGGTCGGGATGCATGTTCTTCTTCTTCTGTTAAATTGGCGTTTGGCATAACAACTTTTTGCATGACTGCCACCAACGGCTGGCCGTACCCTAGAGCATCAGGTGGGTGAAAACATGGAGGCCACAATAACAAAAGATTTGCTGCTGTTTTTGCGAGCATCCAAACAGCACATCGCCAGGTGTTTGTTTGTGTTATCTGCAGGACAACGAACAGGAAAAGACACGGATAATGTGTTTTTTTTTATACATGGGCCTATTTATGAATAATTTTTAACATGTTATGTCTGTGCATGTTTCTTGGCAGAGGCATTTGTCCACAATAAACCGTTTATTGTCATTGAAATATGTTCAGTGAACCAAAGTCGCCTACATCAAACGTCAGTTGTAAACAATGCGTCACCAACTGGGAAACTCTGTTAGCAAAATCCAGCCCGAGTTTCCCACCTCTGATTCCCACAGGAAGTTACGCGAATGGTGACGTTTTCACTCGGAAAAACTTTTTTCTGATATCCATAAACGCACGGTAATACTCATACTGATGATAAAACTAATCACATTCTCATCAGCCCTTAGCTGTACTTTAGTGATAATCTGCAAATGTTAGCATGCTAAGACACTAAACCAAGTTGGTGAACATAGAAAACAGTATACCTGCTGAATGTCAGTAAGTTGTTGCCATTGTGAGCATGTTAGCCTGTAGCTAAAATAAACCACTCTGCCTATGTACAGCCTCACCAAGCCTTTAGCATGGTTTTAGACTCTTCATTTGTCTTTGTTGCACTATTAAAGGCACTAAATCTAAGTGGTTTGGAAAGAACAATAGTAAGGTACACCCCCTTCCCACACATGCACACACAAACCATCTAAATGCTGATGGGAACAATGACACTGGCAAGGACTTAAAAACAACACAAATCCGATGGTAAGCCCCCAAAGTTGCATGCAGACAGGAACACAGAAAAAAAAAAAAATATGCCCCTTTTTGTCTATCCTACTACACCAAGACTCTCCTGAGAACCTCTGAGGCCTTGTTCCTGTGACGACAAGATTTGGCAGCCAGCACCAGTGTCACACCTATGATACAACGCTGGGGGTTGTTTGCTAGCCAGTCGTAGCTCGGTTCCACATTGTTCCATACTTTGTGAAGTCTTGCTTCACAGCTCAGAGTGAGGATGAAGGTCTCCCTGGCAACTGGACAGATGCTGTGCAGGAGACATTACGGTTCTGGTCCTCTGACCCAACCACAGCACGCACACACACACACACACACACACACACACACACACACACACACACACACACACACACACACAGTACATCCTATGATTTAGGATGTTCACCATAGCCCTGGGGAGGACCAACGGACCAAGGAGGCTTCAGTGTTTCATGCACTGTTAGGTTGGCTAGGGGATCTTTATAGCTGACTCCTGTGTGGCCCAGAGTCCATGAGTAGATAATCCCACTGTCCATGGAGATCCCATAACTTCCCATGGAAACGTGACGGAAAATGATGCTTACTGATGCATTATCACTGTCTCAATGCAGACTTAATATGATTGCATATAAGCGAGGTTTGCGAAAGAAGTCTGTTAGTCATGTTAATTCTTTGCAGCACTCTTTGTATTTTACATACCTCTGTGGGAACTGAGTTGATGGAGCAGAAAAACAAACAAGCTGTGAAGTTCTTTGCATTCTGTGTGTCACCACAGCTTGGCTTGTAGCCCCAGAGAGCAAAAAGGGTTTTGGAAATGAACAGGTCCAGATTGAGTTTTCTATTATCTCATGCCTGATCACCTCTCAAATTGCAATATTTTTGCCAAGACAAATCTGTTCCTTTATGCTTTGTGAGTTTTAGGGTTGATTGTTTAATTCTGTGTCTAACCGAAAAAGTCATTTTATGGTTTGTTTTAGCAAATTGTGTTATTCAGAAATGAGCCATTACTTACGCCAATATGACATAAAGCTCATTCTGACCAAAGGCCCCATATTTCCCAGCGTCACTGAAGCAAGTCATATTTACATGATAAAGACTTCTCCAGCCTTTTATCAGCTGGAATGTAATATTGTGCTGCTGCTCCCCCTCCTCTATGCAATGTTCCTCAGATCCAAGACACTACTGGCAGGGCACGATCATCTCATTACGCCAAACACTGAATTTTTAATGGGTCATTTCAGTCGGCCATTTTCCGCAGCGGTCCTGTCAGTGCAAACAGGTAGAATAGGGTTCTGTCAGGTCACCGTGTGCACAGGCAAAATATCTCCACTGATCCCCATCTATATCCTGTCTGCCAAATGAAAAGAACGGCAGGGGATAAAAGCTCGCTGCGGCCATATCAGAGCCAGATCTTCACCCCTAATGTCCTTGTGGAGTGGCTGCGAGAGCGACGGTACCTTTCAAAAGCCATTGGTTGAGGCTAAAGCTAATTTCAACAGCCGCCATAGGATTTGCTGATATAATAGATTACGCAGAGCAGCATTATAACTCCACCGTGCTCCTGAATGCCATTAGACTTGTTTGTACTACATTAATGATTCAATCTTATTTAAATGTACTCTGGTAATTAGGCCCTACAGTAATTATAGGGAATGGTTGTATTAATGCAAACTTGAAAATTGAGAATTGACAAATGCAGGCTTATTAACGGACTTCCAAATTCACCTCATATTTATTCATGTTTTTTTTCCAAGGTGGTTTGCTGTACATCAGAGAGACAAGCACCAGTGTTCCAGACCGAGCGCCAAGAGCAAGAGACCATTAAGTCTTAAGAGACTTGCAGTAGATGTCGGTAAAGAGAGAGAGAGAGAGAGAGAGAGAGAGAGATAGGGAGAGGGAGAGAGAGAGAGAGAGAGAGAGAGAGAGAGAGAGAGAGAGAGTGCAGAGTCCGATCAATATTCAAACTGCAAAATGAATTTGACTGGAGCGAGAACTTCTCATCAAATGGGAAAAGAAATTGGATATGAAAGATGACCTGCCATAAAATCCGATATCCCACAATGCCATCTGTCAGACAGCGGCTGGGAAATAATGACAACGGCTAATGAAAGTTGAGCCCTGGTTCGGTGGTTGTTTAAATCAGCTCCTTGCTGCGGCCGCCTCGTTGTGCTGACTCAGTGCCCTGTCCTCTATCCAAACGCAACTGGATGCCAAAGAACAAAAGAGCGGGAAACCCTCAACATTATCCGAAACTGTTTCAAACACCAACAGAAAATGGATCGTGTAGTTTGTGATATTAATCAGGTCTTGGAGTTCTGTACTCGCCTCAGACAAACGGGGAGGTCAGAGATCAGGATCAGTTACAGGACAGCAGGAGTGGAGCTGGTGGAAATGAAGGGGTCTTCAGCAGGGCAGAGGCTTTCTGTCATGGATGGTTCAACTTAGACCTTCTAGTTGATGGACAGTCACTCTGCCACCCGAAATGTACCTGATGTGCCAGGTGAAATATGGTGTCTGCATTATCCTTAAAGGCCCCAACTTCCTATAAACCTTATTGCTGTTCTTTAGGACTCTGAAACATACATACACTTCGGAAATATGTAAGCTATTAAAATCATTGACAAGAGTAAAAATGAATAAAAGATAATAATAGTTAAGCTGTAATGGAAATGAATACAAATAACTGGAGAATATTTTAAAGGCTGCAAGAAAGAAAGAAATTCAAAAGTGCAACCATCTCATGTATTTTTTTTCTCTTCTCTCCAAATGATTTGTCTTAAAACACAATTGAAGAAATTGAAAGAAATGAAAATGTATTTAATGTAAGAAACTCATCTCGGCAAAGAAAGAGCAATTATTAAGACACTGGACTGACTTTATCGTTGGCTTTGTCCCTCTATGGCCATCTTTCTCATTTGTTCCAGCATTTATGTGCATTTCTTAGTGATTTACCGTAAGAAGTGCCTCCATAAGACCAACATGAAATTCAAAAGGTCAAGCTGTCATGCTCTCCGTATTTCTCCTGGTTCTATTAGCAGAACAACATGAGATTTACGGAAATAGCAACACCAAGCTCCCATTCTTGAAATGTGTTCATTAGAGAAGTGTTAATCTGGTATGTTTTTGGCATCGTGGCTGCTGGGAAACTCAGAGCATCGGGGCCTTAAACTGCAATGCACGCGTCTGTCATTTCAAAGCAACGTATGTAAAGTTAATGGCCTCTTAAATAAACTGTCAATCGTGCCACTGCTTGGCTTGTTTTTTTTTTTACCCACCTCAGTGCACAAATCTTCAATTTTTTTCCAAGCGATGAAAGACATTACTCCACGATGGTAAAGCTTTCGTCGCTTTTGCTCCCCTACTCTGCCCACCCACCTCTACTCCACCCTCTGTCAAACAGCGGATTTAATAATTGATCCCATTTGATCCTGTAGATTTCCATTTCAATCTACACCTACAGCCCGCGATGGAAGCAGGGAGGGGCAGTAGTTGTGGCCGGGAAATCACAGGAAGCAATGACGCTGTATTACCACAGATTGCTAGGGTGCAAGGTGACTGATGTCAGGAGAAGGGGGTCTTATATCTTACTGTCTCATTCAAATATACACTCGGTTGTTGGGCTGTCAGCCTAAATCATTGCGCACTGGTTTCTCTGGGCCAGAAGGGGAATTAGCAAAATTGAATCCGTTGTCGAATATTGAACAGCCCACATAGTTTGGCAACTTTGGAACGCCATTGAAAGCCAGCACAAAAAAGTACGGAAAAGGGAAAAACAGAGGATTCAGCTTCTCCATTAGGAGTATTCGGAGTGTATGGAAGATTTATAGCAGTAAAGTGTATGACGTTCTCAAACACTAGATAAATCATGGTGACATAACACTTTTCTGTGGGCTTCTGAATTTCAAAGGGAAGAATATACTTCCAGCACTACATTTAATGCCCTGACATGCTATTTATTCCGTCAGGGTCCATGAATATCCAGAAGACAACTTCGAGGTGACCGGAGGGCAGCTGGATGCTTGTTCTTTGTCATAGTCTCATCAGTTAAGGACATTTAGACCAGCCGTGCCCTTTTTTTGTTGTTGCCTGCGAGTATCTAAAAGCAGCTTCCTTGTTAAATATTCATGCTGCACTTCTCTTTCAGGCAGGCTAAGATTTTTTTGAAGCGCATAAGTGCTGTATCGGTGTTTCGATGGCGGGGCGTAAATGGAGCGTGAGGACTATGGCAGATGTGCAGCCCAGGATTCAGCTGATAACAGCCGTGTCCGTTACATGAAGGGAGAACACAGAGGCGTGCATCTGACGACAGAAATGAGATGTCTACTTTTGTTTGTGTGGAGGAGACAGGGAAAGGGACGCGAAGCGGGATATGAGGAGGGAAAACGAGGAGGTGGGAGATACTCTTGAGGGACCAGTCCTCGATAGAAGAGCTACATACACACATGTACTAATTTTTTGAGTTCCCCTTTTGTGTCCTTGCACTAACCCACCCAGCAGCTCCTTACTTAAAAGACAGAACTTGCATGTCCTTGAGAATAACCTGCTTGTAATGAACGCTGTGTAATCTTCCGTAGGACTTACTTTTAATTGACAAAAGAACCATCAAAGGCAACTTCATAGCTGGGACTAAGCGTAAATCATGTTTTAATTAAGGAGGATATAAGGATTCCTTTCTTGCCTCAGCGAGAAAGTCTTTCCCAACGGACTGCCTTCAAATTCCACAGTAACATTACTCCAAATAGCTTAACTAGATGCTAATTGGAGGCTGTGCTAGCCAAGACGAGGCTACGTTCTTTCTTTAATCAATCTTTTAGGCAAAGGGGCTACAGTGGTGCTTTTTTCTTTTAAAGGAGCCAAGTCGACTGTCCCTAAAACAGCACTTCTTTTTAGGCGAGGGATTTTGCAAAAATGACAGAACAAGAAAGGTATAGGGTATACTGTGTCAGCAAACTGTTTGTGGTTTTGCCCTTTGATTCTTCCCTAAGAACTTTCATTTGAATAACAACTATGAAAATGAATTCAATTTGCTGTGCAATGTGAATGAAATGCAAATTTTTTAAATGAAAAGGAAGACATGAAAATTCCTGCCAATTAAAGCAGTTAACATTGCAGCATGTTGGGTCACCCAACTACACTTTTATCAGGATAAAGACAGAGAGCTCCTTAAAAGCAAACTCAGTAACATAATGAACATTGATCAGGAATCTTCCCAAAGTCTCAAGACAATGCAAAATCCAAAATCCTGTTATGTCTGACAGGAGGAGAGCTTAAAACAACTGAAAAGTAGTTATGAATTTTTGTTGAGCAATCACAGTTCGCATACAGAAGCATAATTCACAGATAACCTTGAGGTATGAACGGAGCCAACAAATCATCGCCCACAGAAGCCATTATCAGCGTACGACTCATCAACATGTCATTTGTGTATATTGGGGCGTGGGGGGGACAATAGGCCATCAGAGGGCCAGGTGGAGGAATTAAACTTGCAAATCACTTATGATCTGCCATTTCTTCTGGCAACACGTTAGCAATAAACACAAACTCATTATCGCAGAGCATTCCTTGGCCTATAAATGTCTCCAAAGCTGAGGAAGGTAATAGTGATGAGTAAAGCATTACATCACTGTTTGGACTGATAGGCCAGAAGGGAGCCCACCCGGCATCTGTGTGTGTTCCACCGAAATGGCTGAAATGGCAGCTGCAATGGCCTGCGAGTTATTTGATTAGGGCTCCCTGCGGACCAATCATGCTAGTAGAGAAAGAGAGGAGAGAGGAGGAATGTGCTGTTGGTGTACATGAACCACCAATAAAAAAATAAATAATCATATTTGTTAAAGGAATAGTTCAACCTTTTGGGAAACACACATACCCATCTTGCTGTAAACTTCATTAGCAGATTGATGCTCATTTCTGTGCATTTAATATGAAGCTGGAGACAGGGGGCGATTAACTTAGCTTAGCATATCATAAAGACTAAAAGCAAGGGGAAACTGCTAGCCTGGCTCCATCCAAGGGTAACAAAATCCACCTACAACCACCCCCAAACCTTATTAACACATTTTATCTCATGGCCTAAGTGAAAAACAAAACAATTTGTGGTTTAACAGGGTGTTGTGTGTTGGATGATTTCTTGACTGGGAGCAGCAACTGCCTTGGCACCATAAGGTTGCTCAGCCAAGAAATAGCCCAGCTAACACATTCTCACTCCCATTGTGTCAAAAGCGGCACTTGGTCAGTCGCCTTTGGCGTTTGTTATTGATGCAAAAAGTCTCCCTTAACATCATATTTAGACACTGTGGGTCGGGACGTACGTTTAACTGACATGCAGCACAAGAACGGGACAGTTAGATATAGGGAAAGATTGTGGGTGGCGTTACAAAATGTACGTTTCTGACACGCTGGACAAGAACGGGACACAAACCCTGGTCAAACCCTGGTCTCTGGGGTGAAAGTCCTGTGTTGTTTGGCCCAGCCATCACCCCAAACCAACCTCCATTCGCGGATTTTCGGTCTTTCATACTGCTCGCTACTGTTGTCGCTCTAAATACTACGTCATCTTACAGCGCCGCGGTCAAGCTGCAAGGGGGATTTTTGCGTTGGTAAAATGACAAACTATTACTCTAATTTATGACAGTAAGAGACAGTTTGTTCCAGACATTCATATCAAATGTAGCCATGCATCCAACACTGACGACAAAGCCCATTTTTTGATGTAGTTATTATGCTGAAGGGTATAAAAAGTAGCTGCAAATGCAAAGTGTCCCATCAACTGGCAAACAATCTCATCTAGCCAGGCCTTTAACCTTGAAAGCTGGCATCAGATACAAAGGCAAGTTTTATGATTCAAGGCTGGACACACTGGAAGAAAACAGTGAGTCACTGTTCATTTACATCTGTAGTAGCATGCCCTCTGGTGATATCTAAGCAAATGACTGTACCTAATTCTTGACTCTTACAGGTTTTTTTTTTTTTTTTTTTTTTTTTTTTAACTGGACCAAAACCTACAGTACATGAACTCACACTGGCTTACAGCACACTCGCCACATCAGAGCAACACTCACATTTCACCAGCCCACCCAAGCACACATCATAAGCAGTCGCTAATGAATGGCACGATAATTAGCCTCCTTCCTTTCTTCTGCATCCCACTCCCTTAACACAGGATCACAGAGTGTGGGTCGGTCGTTCTCAGCGTGGAGGGCAGACTATTCACTAGAGAGCCCTTTACTGCCGAAATCACCAAGATGCCGGTGAGCAGCTTGTCTGATTAGCCCTGATTACTCTCTAATTGGAGTTCTCCAAAACACGATGACCTCTGCTTTGTTTACTGATGGGATTAATCACAGTCTGGCAGAATTAGAAATCCCAAGTGAATTTATTCCTTCCACATTATTTGAAGGATGCATAGCTCAGCCCCCTGCCCCTCACCACCCTGCCTCCATTCTTGTTGGATGCAGAGTGGTTGGGGCTAACTATTTCTGTGCATTTTCTGCGCAAGCGGTGTATGAAAACCAGGGTGAACCTCGGCCCTGTCACTGTCGCCCTTTTTGATTTTTAGGTTCAACCCAACTATTGGTCTGCCTCTGCTAACTCCGAGTCAAAGTGGATGGATTGGTTTCACATGTGCTCCTGTGAGGGTGCAGTGGGTAAGGCAATTACACATGATAAGATGATCAGGATGATTAGGTAATGCTGATGTCAATGATTTTTATTTATGTAGTGCATTAAATATCTTGTTATATAGTATGAAAACACAACATTTTGTGACCGATATGACATTTTATTTTACTACGCAAATGTGGCCCAGAGATGCTTATGTGTTTTGGCTCCAGCAGAACTTGTAAGGTGCTTGACATTGTAATTAACCAATTTTAATCAACATTTCTTTTTTCAAATAATTATTATCTTGGTAAGTAGCCATGATGAGCAGGAAAATGAACAAGAAGCCAGTAATTATTTCAAATTGGTTCTTTTTTTTATGTGATCAAGAGACTCCACTTCACAACAGGGTCTGACTGGGCTTGTTTGGAAATATTGACCGCTCTTTACAAAACCAGTGATTTATTATCCACTGCAAACCCCCCAATTAGGGAGATTTTGGTGTTTTCTCAAACGACTTTACTGATTTTCAATCTTATCTTAATATTCTTGTTTATATACACCATTACCCCTATCAATAATCTTTGTATAGCATAGGCAGGCTCTGTTCACCACACCTCAACTTGGCACAGTCACAGGCTGCGCAAGAAAAACTGCAGTTCTCTGGGTTTTTTGTGGTCTCTGATGAAAAGGATGGGATGAAATTGAGTCGTTTGTGCTACTACTCATCCCGTGCTTGCATCGTAAGGTGAAGGATTTGGGCATAAGCCTTTTACAGCATTCACATATTGTAGTTTTGACAAACTAAAAGTTGAATATGCAGTAGGCATTTATGGCTGTGACAGAGATCTACAGGACAGGTTGAAAATGAGCAAACTTGTTGTTAAAGGAATTGGCAGTACAGCTGATGGCAAAGAGCAGCACTACCGCAAACAAAGTATGACAAAGTGTTGAAACAAATAACCTTCGAGTGACCACTTCAGACAAGGAAAGTAACATAACATAACAAGAATCCTCCGGAGAGCCTAAACGACAGAAGCCGTTACATATGCAGACAGGTACAAAGACAGAAACACAAACGCATGTGGATAGTTCTGGTGTGACAGGCCAGAATACCAGCCAGCAAGTGAGAGGACAGAACAGATGCTTGGGGACGGGCCTAGGCTCATAGCCGTCACAACCACAGAGTGTGTTGTCAGCGCTGAGAGGTTGATGGCAACATCACGGATTCCACTTATGAGCCAGCTCAGGAGCGTCGGGTGATCCATGAGGAGCAAGTCACGCAGCCGGCATTGCCGTGTCGCTGGCACTGGTAGGAAATGACCAGGTTTTCAATGACCTCACTGACATCTGACACCCCCTGAACTCCTTTTCAAACACAAAAACTTAAAGACTCTTTAATCAGAAGTCAAAAATGTGACCACTGACTGTCGGCTTCGTTGTTAATGTGTTATACTGTATAATTATGTTTATTTTAACTATGTATTGTTGAACTTTATGTAAAGGCCCACTAGGGACTGACATGAGAAGTAGCTTCGGCTAAAATGTTGTATGTAACATGAGTTTATGTAACATACTTGTCCCTATTCAAATCAACTTAAATAAATAAATAAACTCTCTAGGCAAGTGCTTCTCAAAAGGGGGTACTAGTACCCCTAGGGTTACTTTGGAGTACTGTGGGGGGCTTGGCAGAAAAAAATATTTTAAATGGGGTACACATTATTAAAAAAAGTTTGAGAACCACTGGTCTAGGCCATACCACTCAGTCTACACTAACTTCTAAAAAGAATGACTATCCTACAGCATTCATAAGGTCCTACATTACTGAAATGGTTCTTCTGGAAACTCTTCAAGGAATAGTTTGACATTACGCTTAATCACTTTCTGGCTGAGAGTTAGCTGAGATGATTGATACCACTCTCATGTCTATCCATTAAAAATGACGCTAGAGCCAGGAGGGGATTAGTTTAGCTTAGCATAAAGACTGAAAACAGGGGGAAACTGCTAGCCCGGCTCTCTTTTTGGAGATCAAAAGTGTCCACTAAGACCTCTAAAGTTCATTTACTTTCTGGTTTTACAAGGAGTTATGTGGACAGACAGTCATTTTCTAATTGATTCTGTGAGGTTGCAAATAGCATAGACTCCAGGAGGTGACTACCTCCGGACACTGTATGTCAAGAAATATCTACAGCACGTAAATCCATGTAAAACCACAACTTGTCATTTTCACATTTATGTTTGTGAATGGATTAAACAAATGACATGCAACATGTTAATGAGTGAGCTGAGAGGTGCTGGTACAGTGTAGGTGTACTTTTCAAACTTGAAACAGAGCCATGCCAGCTGTTTTCCTCCTGTCTTTATGCTAAGCTACACTAATTGTCTCCTGGCTCAGGCTCAATACTTAACACGTAGAAACGAGAGTGGTATCAATCCTCTTATCTAACTCTCGCCAAATAACAGTTTTCCTTTAAGGTAATTCTTTGTATGATATAACTTACAAGGTTTCCTGTATCTCGAGAATAGGGCACATTAAGGCACTAATGCCTCTAGTAGTCTTTCATTAGTCAGAACTAAATATATCAGTATTAGCCACAATCTACAATTGTGCCCATCCATTTGAGCTGTTTCAGTAGCATCCCCATTAACATGGACAGATTTAAACATGTGAGAGAGCCTGCATGCCACAATCAACTGACATAAATACATTATGGAGAGCTTAACGGAGCATGTTTTTTCCTGCTTTCTAATCTGAGGACATTTTCCATTAGGCCAATTTTAAAATGCCACGGAATAGTTAATAGTTATGGGTTTTTGCCACTAAGTTCCCGCCATCTGAAAAGTATTGTCCTTTCTTGACGCTCATGTGTGCAACAAAAAACACATTGGGATCCATTAAGCTTGTAAAGCACATAACCCCAAAGATGTAGCCAAGGACAATGATGCCAAATATGTACTCATCTAGATTCACCTTAGAGAGAGAAAAAAACACACACAAAAAAAAAACACACAAAAAGAAAGAAGATCTCCCATCAATTAAAGTGAGCGTAACAGTTTGTGATGAGCGAACAATGCGCTTGTCATTTGAACATCATCAAAGATGCATCCGCTCTGAATAAAGAGAGAACAGCTCCCTCACATCACACAAGCCTCTGCTGAGCACACCTTGCAGCCGGGACCAAATTGCCTCATCGTGTGTAGAAAACGATAAAGCAGCTATTACCAAAGGGGATACTAAAACATTTAACTGACAGCTTCCAATTACACACCTATTGATTACAGTAGATTTCTTGATCACCCTCTCACCTCTGCTATACCTATCATCTGTATCTTTCTTTGCTCTTCTTCAGATGACAAGATAGGGAGGCTGAACTGCCCCACTGATCAAAACTTCCAAGTCCTGTTTTTGGAGCGTAAAAAAAAGAAGAGAAATTTCACCGCAGAGCAGAGTGTAATACCCAAAGAGCCTGGCTGACAATAATTGCAGCAAAGAGTGGTAATGGCTCACAATTGCACTTGTACGCTTTGTACTCTGCGATCAAAACGGCTGTGAAGACTGTGGACATTTTTACAGTACCGTTTAACAGCAGAATGGCACACCCGCAGGTCTTTTGTAGCTTTTAGGTTGCATGTTTTATAAGCTGTTCCAGTGGCTTTTCCACTCCTTTTCTTAATTCTCTTTTATTTTCCTCATCACAAAAATTAGATAATAAAAGTTAAACAAGAGGAAATAATTATTCATTCTGGCCTGCGTTCTTTGAATGACCCCGATATTTTACTAGCACAAATATACCACAGCCTGGTCGGCCGACCGATCCCCCCTGACAGAACGGTGCTTACAAGCGGAATGCAAACGACATAATTGGCTATGTAAAACTCTTGCTCTATTAGACGAGGGGAGCACGGTGCCTGATAGCCTTCATCACCACTAAAGCTCTTCATTAATCTCCATCCACAAGGTCAAGGATTTGCCCTGTACAAGACAAATGAATTAAAGCTCTGCCATCAAGAAATGAACCTTGTGTGACCGAACGACAGGGGTGGACCGCAGATTTTAGGGGAGACTTTGTTATCGCAGTAAGCTGCAATGTACCTTTTTTTTTGTTTTTCTAGTTACAAAGAAGACAATGATTTTGTTAGAAATGTGATCATGAAATCGGTGCATGTCTCCTATATCCTCATGTTGCGTGCAGATGCGTCTAGCTTAATCTTTCGTGCTTTGAAGACCGCTGAAGCTTCAAACCCCCAAGAAAACTCAACTGCTTTATCCCAATGCAGTTAACAACAACTCTGGACATTACCAGAGCTTTTATGTGCACAGCGTCTGACCCTGAAATAATTCCCCCTTCCACAAAACCAAGATTCCACTCAGAAGTAAAGGTTAGCCTCCAAGCCAACATTTAATGTAGAGGAAAAATATTGCGCGCCTACACAAATAAATCAAAATGCATTTTAGGACAGGTCTGTACTTATTCATAACCCCCAGGGTTTTACACACACACACACACACACACACACAGTAAGCAGCTAACACAAAGCTGCATTGATCCTTGCAGAGATTTGTGCTTTTATTACCTCTCATATCCTCCGAAGTCCCCTTCAATTCCTTGAGCATGCATGCATGCATGCAGGTGTGTGCCCTTTTACCTACCACTTTTTTAATCAAGGTTTGCTAACGGCAGATGAAATTAACACATTTCATTGGCCAACTCTTCTAGTTTATCAATAGGTTCAGGTCAGCTGCAGGGCACTCACCCCTTTGAAAGACACTCACTTATTACGGCGTGTGATCAAAAGTACTTTGGCTGATGATAAGATGGGGTTATATTCATGAAATACGCCTCTTTAATAAATCCTCTCCCATCTGCCTAAATAGATGCTTTTGAGTTATTACATCTTGTCCTCAGAGGACAAGGGGAATCAAAATCTTAATGGGGCTGGATTACCGCGGTCGTCGTCGGGAGGTTTTAATGACAGACATTTTGCTGGAGAAATGACCAGAGAAAAAGTGGTGAGCCTTGACTGGAGAAAAATGGCTGAGAAGCAAGTGGCC
The DNA here is from genome assembly GCF_004354835.1 of Perca flavescens. Classification (NCBI taxonomy): domain Eukaryota; kingdom Metazoa; phylum Chordata; class Actinopteri; order Perciformes; family Percidae; genus Perca; species Perca flavescens. The sequence goes on along the minus strand of NC_041353.1, from coordinate 15,978,973 downwards.
TGACCCCAATTACATGTGCACCCCTCGAGCAGCGACTTTGCTCAAGTTTGTACTGCACCTGCACATATGCTTCTGCATGCAGTCGGTCCTCACTCTGTGCTACATGCTTGTGTACATTCACACACTTGCAAAATAAATATTATCGCATTGAGGAACATCAGAAGACCTTTTTAAAGTTAACCATTTTATTTTAAGTTTTTTTTATCTAATATTTGTTTCCTAAAGGGAGACACAACTGACTTTACACATCAACAACAGTTTATTACTCAGGTAAAATATTTATGTAAGTGTAATCACTGAGTTCAGTAAAAAAAATCTTATGGTTTGTTGATGTTTATGTTGGATTATAAACATATTGTAATATGACAAACAACCACAATGTAGAGCCTTATGTAAAGCAAAATGTGATAGAAGTGATAGAAAAATGCAGGTTTGATTGTTTGCCAGGAGAATAAAGACTTGAAAAGACATGAAAAGGACAATGGGCCTCATTCACCAATATCTTCCTAAGTTCTCTCTTAAATATGTTCTGAAGAAGGTTCCTAAGAAAAGTCTACGCCTGATTCATGACGTGTTCTTAAACAGCAGATTTGTTCGCATCTGTGTTCTTGGATTGATGAATCCCACGTCTTCGTAACTGAAAGCGCGTGCCAGTTGTTCCTAATTAGCATAAGAAAACGCCCCGCAAATTCCCATATAAGGACATGACACTTCCTGTGCACCTCCTGGGAGACTGGTTTTTGAAGATTGTTGGAGCCGCGGTGGAGGAAGTACTAAATCTCAGTACTTAAATAAAAAGTACAAATAACCAGAGACATATTTACTTTAGTAAAAGTAGAAGGTGTCCACTACCACAAACAAGGCCCGGCTTTTAAAAAAAGTTCCTATCCTAACCAGCATGAAACGGAAATATGTTGTTAGAATCGGAATGCGGTTGGTTTTATTCATGGATGTATTTTATTTTCTTTAACCATGCAAGTAAGCAAATAAAGTGTGTGAAGCAGCGCAAATGGAGAGATGTGAAGAGGTCCAGCCAAATAAATAAGATATGAACGCGTCTTACGCAGCCTGGCAGAGGAGTAAACGACGCTGTGGAGAGAAATAGATATAGCAACTTTGATTTAAAAAGGCTATGCACTATTGAGTTTACTTAAGTAAAGTACAGATACGTGAAAAATGTACTCAAGTACAGTTAGGACAAATTTGTACTTTGTTACATTCTACCACTGCATTTTGGCCCTATAAATAGCGATCACCAAATAACGCAGGATTTAATCAGTTTAATTGCTGATGTAAATTGCAGTGTTAGTGTTTTTTTTTGCATACTATGATATTTTTTTCAACAAATGATCAGAAATACATTACAGTACAATACTATCATTGTAAACGACTGCAGAATTAAATAAAATGCAGTAAGCAATCATTTGGAGCAAATTGTCATCACTCAAATGTGCGTAAGAGTGCTTTTCAGTGTTCGTAGATTTTGTTCTTAGCTAAGAACAAATCCAATAAAACATTAGTGAATGCCAGAATCTTCATAGAAAGTTCGTAAGAAGGGTTTAAGAACACATATCTTCGTAAGAACGGTTGGTGAATGAGGCCCAATGTTCTTTTCATGATGATTTAAAAATGCATTTTCTTCAATATATTTACCTTAATTGCATCACTCACTAAAATTTGCTTTTTACTGTGGTCTAACAAATGTGTTGAGTGCATTTCCTTCCTTATAAAACATCTCCAAACTATATACATGGCATTTAGGAAACCTTTATGGCAACGTTGGCATGGCAAGATGTCCAGACTAGTGCAGTTTTTTACGTCCTGCTGCTCCCATTGTCAGCCAGGTAATTTTTTTTACTAAAGCAGTATATGAAATCAGATGTATTACCTACCACCATTTAGTTGTTTTGTGTTATTTAAAATATTTATAAAATAGCTGGTCATGCCAAACGTAATAATTTTTTAAACAATGCAATTACCCGTTTCAGCCACAAGGGGGGCAGTGCTCCTCTTGCCCCCAGCAAACTCCAGGTATGCGGTCAGACCCATCTGCTAGGGTGCTGATGGGGGGCCGAGACTGAGAGCTACATGGAAAAATATGCACCAAACAATGTTTTGAAATGTTGCTCTTTTCATGAATACAAAAGTTGGGTGACCCCCCCTCCCAGAGGAAAAAATGTTGGGCAAACTCCCCCCAGCAAAAAATAAAAAGACATGACCCTCCCCTATTTTCCTCCGGTGGTCCATTCCATAAATACCGAACGGTCCCTTAGACAATTCTGAGAGTTTGAGAGAGGAGACCAAGTATTTGTTTGTAATGTAATGTTATGTGTTCTCAACTGCAACAGTGTTTATAAGTCCATAGGCTGTGCACTTGTATGTGCATAACACAATACATAAGTTATCTAACTTACTAACTGCTTAGCCAGTGAAAACAGTTGTATAATGTCTTATATGGGTCTAGAGGAGCTTGGAAAATAATTCCTGATGATGTCATTAGGATTATTTTGATTTGGGTTTAAAGACTAAAGGTTTTTTTTTTTTCAACAGAAAGCTTGTGTTACAAAGCTTGCAGTTTGAAACATCTGAAATCAGGCAGGGAGGGTGGAGCAAAAAAATCAAGTTGCATAATGGGAAGATTAGGATCAAGCAGTTTAGTGCTTGGCCCATATTAAGGAAAAAGTCAGGATATCCTGGCCTCTGCAGCTACAATTTTGACCATTCTTCTTCTAATCTGTCTCTCACAACTTTATCAAAAAGCAATATTAACTAACTTGATTACTCATTTAACAGACTTAATATAAATATTTTAAATAAAAAGGGTACAAACGTAACTGTAAAGGTGTTGGTGTGTGTTGTATCAACCAGAGGGAGGACATTTTTAAACTACGCAGGCAGCTATTCCATCTTACATGCATTGCATTCACTCGGGGTCACACAAGTACTAACACATACCACATACTCTACTCATTCATGCTCACATATATAAAAGGCAGAAGCAATAATGGAGGTGAAAACATGGTCAAGGTCATCTTGGCAACTTCTTTCCATCACACACATAAATGGAGGGTCCGTGCTGTTCTGTTCAATAGTCAATATCAGCAAGAGCACATCATATGCTTACATATTCGTTCACAAGCACCTGTGCAAACAGCCTTAAAGCACTGACACACACTTTGCTGCAATAACTCTATCTCTGTGTAGCACATGCTGTGTCATTCTGATGCTTCTCGTGCTTACTAAATGAGCAACATCATTTGTTCTGGTACAACTGCTGGTGGTGCATGTGAAACGTGGCTCCCCATAGCGAAAAATCTATTTGTGTGTGTGTTAGTGCCCAGCGGGAGGGACGAGGATGCATGTTTGCCCCAAGTACTTATAAGACAAGTGCCGGTTATGTTCCTTAAACACATCAAATAGGGAAACCACATGTGTTGCTGCATGGTACTGTACGTAAAGCAACAAATCTGGGTTGCAAAAGGGTTAGATTTAAATGTCACGCAGACCAGACATCACACAGGGAAATATGTTGTATAATAATAATAAATGTTAAAACCTCCGCAAAATCACTTTTTCAAATAATTTTTGTATATCAGTCTTGATTTCTTTCTTCATATGAACTACTGCTACATAATACAGCTTTTTTTTTACTTCCTTGAACTACCTATTTTTATTACCTTTTTAAACGATGGCACTGCCTCTTAGCCGCTGCTATTCGAAGCTTGGCCGCACCAAGCACCACTTAACAGCTGCAGCCCTGAAAAGACATTCCAGATAAGTTGAGCTCAGTGGGTGAAAGCTCCCGTAGAGCACCCGGCAACCCTGGTTTATTGTCCCAACAACCGGCAGTAATGTCACACCTCAATGTGCAACTTAGCCTTGACACCTTACACACTGGCTTGAAGCCCTGCGGTGGTTTAAGAACACCACTGGGCCCAGTTACCGTGTCCTGGCGAATGACACTCACTAGCAAGGTGACTCGGTGCTTGCCCTGCTGTAAATGGCACTACTTCACATCAGATTGATAGTAGTGGTGTGTGTGTTTTTCTGTACAAGAGTGTGTGTCCTTACCTGCAACGGTCTCTCTCTCTCTCTCTCTCTCTGGTTAATTGGTTAATGGGATGCATGACATCAGCCTGAGGAAGAGAGCAGCGGCAGAAATAAGATGGCAGCACTGTATTCATGGCTTGTCACAACAACGAGAGCTTCGGTGAAGTCGATGGCATGAGATAATGAAACTAAACATTGCTATCTCAATTGTACAAAGGGGCCATCTTTACCTGTGTGATGCATAAAACAGGATCAGCAGTTAATTGATTTAGCATGTCATGTTAAATTTGCATGTAATTTAAAAACAAACCACTGGATGTAACAATACAAATACAGGCGGAAATTCACTGGGCTGAAATGCAGCTTTTATGGGGTGAAGTCTGCAATCTTGCCTTGATTCTGCCGCTACACTCACATGGCATACAGTAATCCTTCCATGTCTGCTGCAGTACTGGTCAGCTGAACACTACTGCATGCTGTTACTTTCTGATCCAGCTGCCAGTGCTGTAGCATTTAAAAAGCCCCACCTTCACTCTAGGGTCCACCTATAGGCTCTGAATCCATCGGCATTTCCAAAACCAAACCACATACTTATTCTTAGCAGTTTTTGGTAAATAGTGTGTTTACACTGGAATAGTATGTATACTAAAACCAGAAAGAATGCATACTAAATTCAGTCAAATATTCTTCCACAATGCAATGCACAGTTCCTGAAAGATCTTGGAAAACATTCAAAGAAAGACATTGTGCTTTCTGTTTGTGAAGTTTAACTGGCGGTGACATTTCAAAGCTGCATTTTCATGGACGTTCGACCACAACGTACCATATCACTTCCTGTTAGTATAAAGCGATATAGTATGTTAATTTTTTGTTTGTACGAATTGCTAAAACACAGTTGGTGGCCTTGACCAACTGCCACTTCGCTCGTTTGAAAGCTAGACGTCTCTCATGGGTGGGCCGAATTCTCTGGGCGGGCAAAGCAGAGAAAGGGGAGGTAACCTTATGAGGTCATAAGGGCCAAGATTCCAGATTGGCCCATCTGAGCTTTCATTTTCTCAAAGGCAGAGCAGGATACCCAGGGCTCGGTTTACACCTATCGCCATTTCAAACAACTAGGGGACCATAGGCAGGCTGGGGGAACGCATATTAATGTTAAAAAAAAAAAAAAGTGAAATTTTCATGCCATGGGACCTTTAACATGCCAAATACATAGCAATGTATTAGTAACAAGTAACAATATGTCTCGCAGCAGTCAATGTTCTTTGACAAATGTACGCAGATATTGGCACTTTGGACCCACTTAGCAGTCAAATGGGAACACTTGTTCTTATAAATAGATGCACGCCATAATTTACATGATTAAAGACTCAAGCAGCTGTTGGTTTGCAACATCCTTAGTCACTGTGGATTTCATGATTTCAGAGTCTTTTGACATTGAGTCTGGGCTAGTCTCTCTCCTGTCCACAGGCACAAGTTACTACTACCTGCCATAATAGGCACTGCTAATATCAAAGTCTCTCTTCTCAAATTCCCCAAAACACAGTGAAACAGTCTGGCCGTCATCTTTTTTGTGTAGGAAAACTTAATTGAAATAACCGTGAGAAGGTCTTTAATTTGTGTTGCAGTATGGAAATACTTTAGATAATTTGATTTAACAAATCACATTTTCAGATATCTTTTTTGTTACTAAGACTAATGGGTGTCCTAATATTCATAATTATAATCATTATTGCATGGATTCTGTTTGTGTCTGTCAAATCAGTATATGCGTTTTTACCTGAAGCCCTGATTTCAACATCAACTCCAGTTTTTAACATTATATTTTAATACAGTTTTCTTTTGCTAGGACAGCAATTAGTAATAAACAAAAAACTATGGACGTTGCAAAAATAGGTACTGTAAATGTGGGCATGACTTACAGACCATCACACACATCCAAATACACATACTCTTAAGTGCACACACAGAAACACAGCCTTTATCTCGTAGATAAAAACAGCTCCATTTGGGCATTGGCTCCGAGCACTAGAAGATAACACTGGAAATTAGAGCGTATAAAAGCTTCCCCATTGGGAGTGCCATCAATGGGTTTACTGGCAAATTTACAGTGTGTTCATACTCCGTGTGTTCATGTGTGATTATAATGTACTGTATGCATGTGTTGTGCATGCAGAATGCACTTGTGTGTGCTTAACAAGTGCACATGTGATGTGCAAGTGTGTGTGGCTTTTGTCTAAGTGGGAGAGTGGAAGCATCTGGAGATTTTTATCCCCCCCTCCCCCCACCTTCTGCGCGTCTCTCTTTTACTTCTTCTCACTCCTGTTCGTTCTTTCTCATGGTTTGATTTGAGGCAGAACTCAATTCCTCAATTCCACACCCTGAGTGCTGTTGATAAGGGTCCCGCTTGCTGCAGTCGGGCCTCAGAGAGGGACACAGCGTGCACTCAGAATGGCAGAAAATCGAATTCCTCAAGACAATGAGGTCCATTTGTAGAGTTAAGCCGGATGAAAGGCCCATATTTAGCCAGCCACTGTTTCAGCAACCATCTCCCTGTTTCCCATTGTTGGCCAGAGAAAAATAAAAGCTTATTTAAGAGAAAGCAAAGTTGTGTTTTGGCTCTAATAATTAGCCGAAAAGCCAGCTGGACTGCTGGTGTTTCATTCTACATGCTTTCTCTTCCTATTTTAACATATCTATGCATTTTATTCTATGGATGATTGACAGATACTTTCACCGCTTTTACCCCATTGACAGAAAATAACAAAAAACAAATTATTATAGAGTGGATTACTGTATCAGGCTTAATGCATTGGTTGAATGGGAAATAAACTGTTAAAAATGAACAGGGTAGGATGTATTCTTTTTAAATGTATGATGCAGGAATAGTTGTCTTTTGTTGGTGTCAATCAACACAGTTTAGTTAAAGTGCAACATTTTGTTAACAGCAACCCTTCAGCTTTCACTGTGAGAAAATATTATATACAACATTGCAAAATGTATTACAGTTGTGCCATTTCTAAAAAGCAATGTAATCAAATTCTACAAAATGTACTGTAAATACAATAAAAGACAAAGTTGCTAATTGACAACATGAGCAGCTTAATGCAAGATAATAAGCGTAAATGGGATGTTACAGTCCGGCCCATGAGTGTTCACTGAAGCAGACAACCATTAGTTCCAGTTATTCCTCATTAACTATATGTTCCATTGATTCCTCCAATGGTGCGGTAAATGGAACAGACCTCAGTCAATGATCTGCCTGCAAACAATCTTTTTGATTAGGAAGTGACATCATCCACAAATAACACAGTGCCAGCTCTTGAATTCAGTTCTGTTTTTACACAAGCTTTACCTTCTGGAGCTACATAGGTCTTTGTGTACAATTAAAATGGCATGGTCATCATTTTGGTCAACTTAAAAGGTCAATTTGACAATCTTTTGTGGTTGAAAGATACAGAGTTGCGACGTGGGAGGATCTGCTGGTTCTTTTTCCCCAATTCTGTATTATAAAAAAAAAATGTTCAACATTATCCTCAATGTTGCTTAACAGAAATATGACACTCTCTTGGATAATGTAGCCTTCCAAAAGGTTTATGTTATGGCCACCATTATCTTTACTTTGTTTCTGAGAAATTATGTTTTGTTATTTTGGCATAGTAGACAACTCCATATACTATCCATGAGTCTTAATGTAGCTGTTGTTGCTATGGAGTGTTAACAGATTTAAAAAACGCAGCCCCATAGTAGCTGAATTCATCAAAAGTTAACTCAGAAATTAAAAGAATAAATTGATTTAAGCTGCAGATTGTCATCTCTGTAATAAAAGAGGTGCGTTTAGGGTGTGTCCAAATCCTTATCAAATCATTAATTCATTAATTCATAGGTGTATTTTGGGCGTAACATGCAATAAACCAATTAGAGAGTGTCATATCCCATTCTCTTTAAAAGCCAGGTGCGTTCTTACCTTGGTGCATTGCCATTATGATGGCGGATTTGCACCGTAATATTTTTATTTGTAATCCGTTGCATGTTTATGTGCTGCTGCGCTTCCCTGTTTGTGTGTAACAAGCATAGTGTGCACGCACTGTGCACGAGCCTAGGCGCATTTTACTAATTTGCTGTTAAAATAACAATGAAATGCTGCGCTATTGACTTTAGACCAGGTTTTTGTTGGTCAATGGCACGATCACGTCCCGTTGCCTCAAGATAGCAATACGCCAAGAATTCACTTCAACACACCTCCCTGCAAGACCAGCACACCCATGGGTCAAAGATGGGCGCAGGTGTATTTGCTATTCAAACGATGCAGGCGTTGGACAGGAAATTGACAACCGCATTGGTCGTAAACTAGCAAAGACTTGCATCGGGCTTTGTGCTGCGCCGGGTGCAAGATAGGGCCCTTGATGTTTCTAGCCAAAACACACCTTGGGAGTTGTGATTAAAATCTCCCGCAGAATTTATATGTACCACAAGCTTGTATCCTTGATTTTATTACAAAAAGAAGCAGATATTTTGTAGTGCAGTTGTTAAATCTTTTGGACTGACGATTCAACCAGGAGAATTTAATGTCATGTAATATTGTCTTTAGGAAAAATGAATGGGACTTTTACTTCCAGAACCAGGGGCATTTGAAATAACCCTTTTTCTTTTTCCACGTTTGAAAGGTATACTTTATAGAATAGAGCTGTAGATCAAAATATTATATAATAATATAAGATCTACTTTATAATCTAATAAATATAATTTCAAGTAGGTTGCATTTACAGCAATCTGACAAATTGAACATATGGAAGAGGTTAAACGAGTTTGGGGTAAGGTACTGACTGTGACTGATAACAAAAGATATAGAAAACTGGGAAGTGATCCTAATTTCCACCTCGAACTAAGAAAAAATCACCAGGAAACAAAATGTGCCCAAAGAAGGATATTGGTATGGCGCTGATTAATTAATTTTGCTGTAAAATGTTTGCGATGCAGAGAGAGAAGGAAACTGATGCAAAGATAAACAATATGTGGAAGACTGACCAAAACATAGCAGTAACAACTTATTTCCTTGTCAATGTGTTCCCTGCAGTGTTAAGCAAGTCAAGGCAGATGAGCACCAATTCCCTGACTCTTCACCTCCATCCAATCAACTCTTCCTCCCCCTCCCGTTGGAACTGCAGCTGAGACAGTCCTATAATGATGATTTTTAACGGCCCTTAGACCTGCTGCGATCCACACAGGATTCTACATGCATTGCTGCCATTTTCCTCTGATGCATGCTCGCTGCCCCTCTGACAGCCACCCACAGAGCGATGGGAGGAGAGGAAGAAAAGGAAAGAAAGGCAGACAGAAGAGGTACTACCATGAAAGCAAAGACAAAGGAGAAATGCTTGTTTTCAACGTGAATTACGGTGCCACTTTCTTTCTTCCTTCTCGTGTCTTTGTTGTTTATTTGTTGCGGGGGAATGCTCGACGATAAAACGAAGGGAGGTGGTGAGGAGCAAACACAGACTTGATGACTTGTGTGTTTTTGGCATGGCCAATAGGAGGAAGGGGTACAGTTTTATTGGCATTGATTGGAGCATTATACTGTGCATTGTTGCAAGATTATTGCATTAACTGGCCTGACTTAATCACATTCGGGATGCGAGAGAAGAAAATGGAGTATGTCATACCCTTGCACATACACACATCATAGCCTGGGCCTTTCTGCTCGGTTGGTGTATTTGGCGGCATGCCAGGCAGCCACAAGAACTGTGGGAAGTTTGCTGACTTCACTGACAAATGGACTTTTATGTCTTGAAAGGGGAAGGTAACTTTTTCGGGGTGATGATTTATGTTGTGTTTCTGTCCTCAATGACTGCTGCGATCTACCCTAACAGAGTCCGTCAGATTTTAGATTGGACCTATTGTTCTGATCGCTTGGAGATGACATGCCTTTGTTCTCTAAAACAATGAAAATAGATCAATTGAAAATACAATTTCTGTGGTAACCTAACTTTTTTGCTGTGAGCGAAATTCCTTCAAAAGTTCTCCCAACACCTGACCCCGCTAGAGGAAGTGTTCGTGAGAGGAAGTGACATGGCTGACCAAAGTAAGGATCATTTTTTAATTGGTGTGCCTTCTACGCCTCATTGCCTCATGACCTGCTTTATGCAACCACCCTCGCAGTTCGAGGAGAGAAATTGTGCCTCGTCAGTATCTATAAAAAACAGTGTTCCCTAGAGCCCAGCTCGGGCTGCACTAGAGGTTAATTGACCCCAGGCAGCCGACCTCCCTTCATCCCAGTCAGAGGGCCACTCATCTTGAGTACTGAAGCTCTCAAAGCTGGCCTCTCATGTGGAAGTCTGCTCCTTTCCCATTTCCTTCTGAACCACAGGCTTTTAACGGTGTTGTCCCTCTTTCCCCTCTCACTCTATTCGTCTGTCTCAGTCTATCTCTATGTTTCTTTCACTTTATCTGTGTATATCTTTCCACACATAATGAGACACTTCACTCCTCAGAGACGTGCTGAGGTCTGCTGCCAGGACCCCACCTGTTCACCACAGGCCCCTGCACCTCCTAGCTGCCCTCATTAGTGCCTGGGTGAATACTGATGCTCTGCATGTGTCTGTCTCCATGTTGATCACAGCCAGAGTATATCAGGTGTCAATTACGGATGCATGCAGGTAGGCTTGGGCGGTCTCAAGGTATTACGGTATACCAGGGCATTTAGAAACTCAACCTGAAGATGGGCAGGCCCTGCAACAAGTTCTAACGTAGAGCTAACGAGAGATGACAAAGCTGGATAAAAATGTTTTTTGTGGGATAAAATAAACTACTTTAAATTCACCAAATTCCCTACACAACTTCCTGTGCAGATGGAGTCATTCTAACTCACAATGTGTGAACTTCACAAAACCCTCAACAGGTTTGGTAAGCATCACCATGGCCACAATCTCACAACCCCCAGCCGGCCCAAACTGATAAATACGCAACCTCACACATACTGAAAACCCATGGTTTTCTCTTCAGCAGTCAGAGAATTTCAAAAAGCCCCATTCTCTGCTGTGATAATTACCCATGCTGCTCTCTGATGGAACATTTGCATAATCATCATCAGCCATTCACAGAGGACACACAAAGGATTATAATGAGGCAACAGAGAAACAAGAAGCATTTCAGGGAGCCATTGAAGAGTCGCACTAAGAGGGCAGTCATTGTCAATCAATATTGTGCAGAGAACGCCACCAAACAGGAAGAGAGATGTAACGATTGTCTGTTTAGGGGAAAATCAATCACAAATATGCTTTGGCCAACGTGTCCCCAAGTGTTCATGTTGCATAACTCGCAGTAGTCTTCTTAGGTTACGGAGATGCCGTATTTGTGGAGTTGGTGGAGAGGTGAGCCAGAGAACGGGGAGTGAAAAAAAGCCTCTTATCCTGAACAAACTTGCTGTTTCAACAATCACAGAAGGTGGCTGTCGCAGCAGGAGCTCTCAGATACACCTACCTTTAAATCCACAGTTATTTCTCCAAACTTTGTTCTAACTTGCTAAAGCATGAGTTGTTGTGCAAAGCAGTAGATGCATAAGTACTCTGCATAAGATGCTGTTCACTCACATATCTTACCACAGACATTTTATACACTGAAATGCCTGGTCCAATTCTTTTGCAGCATTTGAAAGATGACAAAAATAAAAGTATTTAATGAATGAGCCTTTCTTATGCACAGGAAATTAAAAGGAATAAACCACTTCAACAACAAATAACGCAAATGAGCCAATTCTAGGTTGTGAGAGATGTGAGAATGTTTTAAAAACAGATGATTTGTTTCCACCTTCAACAGCTGCGTGCAGGGGCTCAGGTGTGTTTCCATATCTCTGGAGGCTACTGGATCTTATACAGCCTTTTTATGAAAGGTTCATCACTACAGCTGTGTAGTCGTGTCAATTTAATGATATGAAGCTGGAAAGTAACATGTACAAGGACATTTATATTATTAAAAATTCTGTTTCTGTTAAGAACATGATTTTCAGGTCAGGCCTTTTTGATCGCTTGTGGAAGCTTTTATCCAATCCAAATTAATTTATTAAGCACATTTAAAAACAGTTGACCAAATTGCTGTACAAAAATAACAAAACCCCTTAAACAACACAAATGCACACACAAACCTCAAGTTTATGATGTGTTTTAACACAGGATTTAAAAACCAGCAGTGTAGGGGTCAGCCTGACATGCAGAGGCAACTCGTTCCAGAGTTTGGGGGCTACAACTGCAAAGGGGGCCCCTGTGCTTCAAAATTGATCTTGGGACAACCAGTAACAAGAGGTCAGCTGACCCGAGTGACGTTGAAGGGACGTGTGGTTGTACAAGGTCAACCACACGTCCCATTAAAGTGCATCATCCTGCATTAACCATTTTAATGCTGGGATCAGGATAAACAATATTCTTTGTCTTTTGGGAGGGTCGCTGTGTTAGATAAGGCAATCATTAAGTTGTAAATTCTTGCTGTGACTTGGCGGATTACACGTTGCACTGAAATCAATGACGACCGATGTCTCCGGTCCCCTGCCAGCACAAACATAATTTCTCTCTTTTTTTTCTGTATTTGGAAGAATGTGGAAGAGCGTCATAGAACACGTCATAGCAGTTCTCGGGAGGGTTTCCCATACTGTGTATGGTTTCCCATACTGTGTATGGTTTCCCTCCACTGCATGGGATAAACCAGGCAATTGTTGCGCCAAACACACAATTTTGTTCTTCACCTCATGTCTGTCACGTCAAGCCCTTATCGGGCTGATACTGTGTAGCCCCTTTTCCACTGACCTGTTTTTTTTGCCCAGTGAGTCCTAGTAGCATCACTCAGAGAAGTACTAGTGTTGGAACTCCCCAAATCTCCAGGTTAAAATTGTTTCATTTAAAGAG